>NC_133324.1:338999323-339228884 GCF_042186555.1 Aquarana catesbeiana | reverse complement strand
CAAATGACGGCTACAGCACGGACCTGCTTTGCCGGTACGACGTCTATTGACAGTCGTCCCGTGCCCGAGCGGCCTGCGCGCCCCCTGCAGGGCGCGCGCGGCGTGCTCTGTGATCAGCGAGCCTATGAGACTCGCTGGATCACAAATCACAGATTACCACGTGAGTAGCTGTCAGCCAATGACAGCTGATCATGTGATGTCAACAGAGCCGGTAATCGGCTATTTTTTCTCCTCGCGCTGGCAGCGTGAGGAGAAAAAAAAGCCGATCACTGGCGGCCGCGAGAGGGACATCAGTCCCGATCACAGAGATCTGCCGCCAGATCACCAGTGCCCACCTGTTCCTCCTGTCAGTGCCACCTAGCAATAGGCAACAGTGCTGCCTACCAGTGCCCACAGTGCCCACTTTTCAGTGCCCACAATCAGTGCCAGAACAACAGTGCTGCACATCAGTGCCACTATCAGTGTCCATCAGTGCCAGTGGTACCTATTAGTGCCTATCAGTGCCACCCATCAGGGCCCATCAGTGCCATCTTATCAGTGGCCATCAGTGCTGCCTTATCTGTGCCTATCAGTGCAGCCTATTAGTGCCCACCAGTGCAGCCTCATCAGCGCATATCATGAAGGAGAAAAATTACCTGTTTGCAAAATTTTATAACAAACTATTAAACGTGATTTTTTTTTTTTTCAAAAATTTTCCATCTTTTTTTGTTTGTGTAGCAAAAAATAAAAATCCTAGCTGTGATTAAATACCATCAAAAGAAAGCTCTATTTGTGGGAAAAAATGATAAAAATTTCATTCAAAGTGTGACAGCGCTGAAAGCTGAAAATTGGTCTGGGCAGGAGGGGGTTTAAGTGCCCAGTAAGCAAGTGGTTAAAGTGTATTTTTTTTTCCCCCAAAAAAACTGTTTGAAAAAATGCTGCGCAAATACCATGTGACATAAAAAAATTGCAACACCCACCATTTTATTTCTCTAGGGCTTCTGCGTAGCCTCCCTGGCATTCAGTCCCATTAGCGGTAACCCCGAGCCACACTCGGGATTACATTGCAGGATCCTGGTGTGGTGTTACTTACCTTGTCCCCAGGATCCTGTGATGTCCCCCCGCAGTGTCCGTGGGCTCTGTCTCCTCCGAAGCCTCTCCTTGCCAGGCTCCGTTCCCTCACGACGCAACGGGGGCCGAGCCTGGCGTCAAATCCAAAAAATTGTAAAAATCATAATACATACAGTACTGTAATCTTACAGATTACAGTACTTTATGAAATCATTTCACATCCCTTTTGTTCCCAGTGCTTTGTCCTATGCCCTGCATGCAGTTTTATATTCTATATACTGTTCTTTCTGCCTGAAAACTGGAGATTGTCCATAGCAACAAAAAGTGTCCCTTTACGTCAAAAGTGGCTTTAGACCAGCTAGAAAACAGCGATAGTAAATTAGAACACTTGCAGAATCGAGCGATAGTGAATCGTGGGAAATTTATTTTATTATATATATATATATATATATATATATATATATATTATATATATATATATATATATATATTTATATATATATATATATATATATTTATATTTTATTTATTTTTATTTATTATAATTTATGTTTTTGTGTTTCAAACTTTATCATACCCGGGATATCTACTAGACTCTTGTTTGGACAGATTTAAGTGTGTTATTGTTAAGAATTACAGGCCTACAATATAAAACGCCAAATTGCCATGCAAAATAATTGTACCGCTTTCAGCACCTAAAATCCGAAATAATCATACCGCCAGGGAGGTTAAAGATATACATTTGGGAGTTCCAAGTATTTTTCTAGCAAAAGAAAAAAAAAAAGTTTACACATGTAAACGAGGAATGCCAGAATTGGCCTGGGTAGTAAGTGGTTAAGACTTATGCAAAACTGTAAAAGCAAATATCGCCAATTCAGAGTGCAGTCACACCAGACAGTTTTAGTGATCTGCAATGCAGGAAAAAGGCATTGGGAAACGAAAATGTACTGAACCCATTTTGACTACCATGTGTGTAGTGAAAAAGTTCAGCATGTACCATTATTTGCATGCAAAAACACATAAGAACACGCATTGCTATACGTTTCTTTGTGTTAAAGAAAAAGTTGTCTTCTCAGCAAAAGCTTCAGAGAAGATTGCAGTTAGTATCAACATTACTAAGTCAATAAAGATTACCAGGCGGCTTACCAGCAAGGCAACTTCATTTTATAACATACACATTATACATACAGTGCAGTTCAACTGGGGTAAGCTGCATGCTGAATTTAAAGCTGAACTCACATGTAAGACACAAATCAATAAATGTAATCATTAATACATCAATAACTGTATTTTATTATATGTAAGCAGTGAAAGCACTTGAATCTGACCTGGTATCAGCCTTATGCAATCCCTGTACATCAGGGCTAGATTGGGAGGAAGAAGCCACAGCAGAAGTATGCAGTTTGTGTACTGAGAAGAAGCAGCAATGCATTTATAGTACAGAGCGACAAAATGCACACAGCGTTGACAAAAATGCTGCACATGCAGTATGTTTTTTGTGCACCAAGTTGCTCTGCCAGCCTTTTTAAAAACGCTTTAGTGACATTCATGGATGCGACAAAATCCATTGCTTTCAATAGCCTGCTTACTCCAAAGCACTGCAAAGCATTTGAAAAAGGCCCTGCATGTTGCACCTTGGGTGCATTGACCTGCTTTTACCATTTAAGTCATATATGATCAAAGGCAGAGCCATTTGCATAGCTATTGCTTATGAAAAATAAATTTTAAAAAAGTGGAAATTAATTTCTATAAGTGACTAACTAGCTCTAGGAGCTTTTCTGAACTTTCAGAGGCAAGGGAGGGAATCTGTTGTCAAACACTGCACAGCTCAGGGAGGAGAGCAGATTGTAATAGGAGTCCTCAGTGGAGGTAATGGACACACCCCCTCTTCACAATGGAATAACATCTCTACATAGGGAAACATGCAGAGCCATGGCTGTCAATCACAGGCTGTGTGCTGGAGCTCTCCTCCCTTGTCCCCCTCATTTACTTGGGGTGGGCACAACTAGTCAGAAATGACTCATGCAGATAGAGGAATAAGGCAGCAGGCAGAAATCACACTTAGTGCTTTAGACTGAGGCAAGTACACACTACAGAAGGAAAGGCATTGTTCATTTTTCAGGTCAAAGGTTTACAACCACTTTAATCACAAAAAAAAAAAAGTTTCATTTTGGATAGAGCAAGAGAGGGTTATAACCCGTGTCAGATTTTTTTTTTTCACCATCTGTGTCTCATTGCGGACATTTCCCTTCACTTCATGTCTCATAACCAAACATGAAGGGAGAGGAAATCCCTGCAAATCAAGGGAATTCTTTGGGGACCTCCAGGTCACCAGAACTAGTGTCCCCATTGGAAGATTTCCCCTCTATTACTTTTCTGGGGACAACCCAAAATTTGTGATTTGCTTTTACTTTCACTGACATTGGTAAACAGTGCAAATGAAGAGGGGGAATCTCCCTAATGCAGGCGCCTGACAGGGGTTCCGATCCCTCTTCTTCCTATCCAAAACCGGAAAAAAAAAAAAAAAAAAAAAAAAAAAAAAAAAGGAAGGAAGGAAGAAAAAGCCACATTTGAAATTTTTTTTCAAAATAGCCCAAAATGAAAAACGCCTGTAAACAAAACACTGCTAAATGCGAGTTACCACATTTAGCCACATTTAGCGCTTGAAATGCCTTTAAATTCAGCGTCTGACCTCATTTTTTTACTTTCCAAAAAAGGCCTCTAAACTCCACTGCTTAGAATTAAACAAACCTGTATACATGTACACATAAGGCCCCTTTCACACTGGGGTGGGAGGTGCGTCTGCGCCGTTAGCAGGGCGGTTTTACCTCTGCAGAGGCGCTTTGCCCGCGGTATAGCCGCGCTGCCCCATTGATCCCAACAGCAGCGGCTGTTTCGGGTCAGTTTGCAGGCGCTATTTTTAGCGCAATAGCGCCTGCAAACCGTCCCAGTGTGAAAGGGGTCTAAGATAACATTGGATGAGTTCAGGGGCAGCTGAAAAAAGCAGCCAACTGCCTCTGAACGTCTGTTTACCAGCAGCAGTGTACATGAGGCCTTAGCAGTGACAGTACAGTGCTGGAGGGCTTCGTTCCAAGGTGAGTATTTCATGATGTGCTAGTATGTGATGCATACTAGCACATTATGCCATTGCTTTTCAGGTTGTTTATTTTTTTTACAACATCCACGGTTTACAACCGCTTTAAGAAAGGCGGATATAGATAGTATACGTACGATCCATAGCACTAATAAAATTTTAAAAAGTCCTCACGATGATGGGATGCTGGGAATAAATCACATGCCTCCCTTTTCAGGTCTGCCCAGAGCCAAGCCATGACAATTAATTAATCTGGTTTTTGTGTTTGCCAAGAAAACCAATTTGCACATTGAGGACAGACCGGTATCAGGAGGAGCAGAAATGTTGTACAGCACGTTTGCCCGTATTTATAGAATGGTCAGACAACATATATTGCTTTTCTGGCTGCATCTAGCATTTTTCTGTAGGAAGTAGATACACTCATCTAATTATGTTGGGCGAGTTCAGGGAAACCATAATGAAGGAGCTCCCATTTTCAAAAACAAAGCAAACAAGATTGGAATTATTATATTAAGAAATAAAAAGGAGTAAAAAAAGAACTTATTAGAGTCTCTGATCACCTGAAGATAATATGAAGGAACAGATTTTACAGACCAATTCACCACATACACTGGGCCTTTGTCTCGTCATCCATGTTCAGTAAAGATTACAATAGTGGCATGCAGATGGATTACAAAGAATAAACTCTCATTTTCTTCTGTTTTCTCTGAAAATGAGGAAATCTAAAAGATCTCTTCTGAAGAAAAACACCTCTGTCATTAGCCACTTTAGTCAGAAGAGGCTGAACCAAAAGATCCCATGAATGATGTCCATTCATTTGTAATGATTGACGTCAATAAAAGGAGCTGCATTAATCTGGGAACCACTTTGAAGGAAACCTCTGTTAAGCGAACTATGCAGGCTGTCGCAGCTTACATTTGAAAATGCTGAATGCCTGCCACTCTCTGGCTTTTATACTTTAACTCATTGACCGGAAACAGGCATGGGATAACCAAAACTTGGGGTGAAGTCAATCCTCCCGATTAGGGATTGACCAATTATCGGGACGGCCGATTATTGCGGGCCGATATCAGCATTTACCCAAAAAATCAGTATCGGTCACAAACTAGACCGATATTACCGATATTGGACTCCACGGGCCACGGCCATCATTTTAGGGCCCAGGAGCCTGCAGACCCAGTGCGCAGGGGAGTGCGGCACACGCACACAACGCCATTACGCCTCCACACACGAGGGTATTCTGAGTCTGAAAGGCCTCCCTTGCCTCAACACTCGGACAGACACGCCAGCCAGCCGCCAGTCACCCTCCCCACAGCAATGTGCCAGGCCACTGAGGCCAGCCAGCAGCCACCCACAGCAAGGTACCAGGCCACTGAGGCCAGCCAGCCACCAACCACAGCAAGGTACCAGGCCACTGAGGCCAGCCAGCCAGCAACCACCCACCCACAGCAAGGTGCCAGGCCACTGAGGCCAGCCAGGCAGCAACCACCCACCCACAGCAAGGTGCCAGGCCACTGAGGCCAGCCAGCCAGCAACCACCCACAGCAAGGTGCCAGGCCACTGAGGCCAGCCAGCAGCCACCCACCCATAGCAAAGAGCAAGGTGCCAGGCGAGTCACCAGCCAGCCACACACAGCAAGGGGCCAGCCAGAAGCCACCCACAGCAAGGTGCCAGGCCACTGAGGCCAGCCAGCCAGCAGCCACCCACCCATAGCAAAGAGCAAGGTGCCAGGCGAGTCACCAGCCAGTCACACACAGCAAGGGGCCAGCCAGCAGCCACCCACAGCAAGATGCCTGCCAGGCCAGCCAGCAACCCCCCACAGCAAGGTGCCAGCCAGCAGCCACCCACCTACAGCAAAGTGCCAGCCAGCAGCCACCCACAGCAAGGTGCCAGCCATCACTTTTCATGCAGGTATGGTGTGAAGAACGAGCCCGTAATTTTAATAAAACATTAACATGTTCAGTTTCTACCAGATTTGTGCATAAAATTGTTATTTATGAAAAGTTTAAATGTACATCTTAAAAGGACACAACATACAGGGATATGGGAAAGCATTATAGACACTGATACACATGCACCCACACAGGTTGAACTGGGTGGACTATTGTCTTTTTCGGCCTTACCTACTATGTAAAAATATCGGCACATATCGGCTAATGGCAGGAAAGGTGGCTGAAATATCGGTATCGTATTGGCACCAAAAAAAAAAAAACAAACAAAAAAAAAAACTATATCGGTCGATCCCTACTACTCCTGTTATGCAATACTTGTTGCGGGTCAGAGGAAAAAAAAAAAACTCTTAGACTCCATTCACACTTATGCGACTTTGGACATCAAAGTTGCATAACAATTCGCAACTCATTCTTTTCAATGACACCTGTTCAAATTGGTGCAACTTAAAGTCGCAGCGACTTTGAAAAAGTGCCTGCACTACTCTGATGCGACTTTTGATGCAACTTAGAACCAGAGTGTAAAATTGGATCAAAGTTGTGTGCTCCAGAGTCGCACGAGTGTGAATGAGCCTTAATGCACCAGATCGGCATCACAGTCAAGCAATTAACATTTTAAGGAAAGAGGTTGCCTTTGACACATGAAACCAGTAGGGTTATTATATCCAACACTTGGATCTCTGAATGTACTTATAGAACTATAAAATTATTTGTTTCTATATAGTGCTGACAGTAAACGGCAGTTCCTTTTTTTTTTTTTTTTTCTTCTGGCTCATAGGCAATACATTTTAAAGCTGACCTTTTACTAAAAAACACACATCACATGTAGCTCTGCATGCTGATATGAAATCACCTTACATTCATTTTTGCTTTTACTTATAAATTAATTACCGTTATTCCACTCCTTGTTTAGCGAGACTCTGGTCAGAAGGTTTTTATCTTAATGCATTCTATACATTAAAAAGAGGAGGGCCCATTAAAAAAAAAAAAAAAAAAATTAAAAAGTCAGCAGCTACAAATACTGCAGCTGCTGACTTTTAATTGGACACTTACCTGTCCCTGGGTCCAGCGATGCGGGGGATCGAAGCCCCGCTAGTCTCCCCCTCGGTTCGGCAGCGCCGGCATTGCAACTGTGGGCGCCGGGCTGTGGCTTCACAGCCTGGCACCCACTGCGCATGCGAGAGCGGCGCCGCGCGCCGTGATTGGCCGCTCAGTCACCTGGGATCTGTAATGGGTCCCAGATGATTGACAAGTGGCAGGGAACAGAGCCGAGCCCTTCCTGTGCCGAGGGGGAAGTGATGTCACCAGCCCAGGCACTGAAAGAGGCAGACTACGAGGGACCCCCTAGCAACAGGCATTTAGAGGCAAATTAAAAAAAAAAAAAAAAAAAAAAAAGATTCCAAATGTTTTTTTTAGGCACAGTCATGCATTTTTTTTAGGGTGGAACACCGCTTTAAGATAAAAAGCCCCCTTCAGCATCCCCTAATACTTACCTGAGCCCCACCTCTGTCCAATCGGCATCAGCCGATTGTGCTGATAAAAAAGGCCAATTGTAACTTCAGCCATGACTTGCAAATGACTTCTGTAATAGAAGTCAATGCAAGTTGCCTGACGTTATCTGTGGAGAGGATTCTCTCCTCCTCTGGGCAGCCTGCCAAATCTGATAAGAAGATACATTGTATCTCTTCAGGTTCTTTTTATCAATAGACTGAACTATGTGTGTAGGAATTCTCAGTTTAACCATTTAAAGACTAAATCTTTTTCTGACACTTGTTGCTTACAGGTAAAAATCCTGTATTTTCTGCTAGAAAATCACTTAGAAACCCCAAATATTATAAAATATTTGGGGTTTCCAAGTGATTTTCTAGCAGAAAATACAGGATTTTTACCTGTAAGCAACAAGTGTCAGAAAAAGATTTAGTCTTTAAATGGTTAAACTGAGAATTCCTACACACGGAGTAGTGTATATATATATATATATATATATATATATATATATATATATATTTTTAGCAGAGACCCTAGGGAATAAAATGGTGGTTGTTGCAATATTTTATGTCACACGGTATTTGCGCAGCGGTCTTTCAAACGCAATTAAAAAAAAAAAAAAAAATACAGTAATGAATTAAAAAAAAAAACTAAGCAGTAAAGTTAGCCCATTTGTTTTCGTCCAAAAGTTGATTACCTGTTTTTGTGTATTTAATATTTAAGATAGTTTTTTTTTTTTCTAAATTATACATACAAAGTGAACTGATTGGAGGTTTGTTTTGTTTAATGTTTAAATGTAAAAAATTTTCTGTATCACTTATAACTTAAGGCTGCTTTCACACTGGAGCGGGCATGCGTTGATGGTAAAACGCTGCTAGTTTTAGCGGCGCTTTACCGTCATTTTAGAGGCGCTATTCGGCTGCTAGCGGGGCGCTTATAACCCAGCTAGCGGCCGAGGAAGGGGTTAAATGCGCCCCTGAAGCGCCGCTGCCAAAACGCTTTGCAGGTGCTTCGGCAGCGGTGCGCATTCATTTCAATGGGCAGGAGTGGTGGAGCAGCGGTATACACCGCTCCAAAGATGCCGTTTGCAGGACTTTTTTTTACATCCTGCCAGCGCATCGCCTCAGTGTGACAGCACTCAGGATATCACACTGAGACTGCAGGGGAGCCGTTTTACAGGGACGTACTAAACTGCATATTGGGATGATGGGATGATTGGATTATTGGCTGCAATACTGAGAACTCTCACTAGATGTCAGTGTACCATATACACATATATATGGTAATGACTCTGTTGTTTCTCAAAATATGTTATTCTTTACTGCAGTGCTTGATACAATGTTGCAAGAAGCAGTTGCTAATGTTTAACTCTTCACTTGCTGATATATATGCAGCTGTACAACAGGATACAGAAGTAATATAAAAATTACATTTTACCTGTTTTTGATGGGAATATGGGTAGAATTATTATTGCTCATGGGGATTATTGGAGGAATATCATGTTAACATCTGACAATGAACATATTTAATTAACAAAAATAATATGCATATACTTTTTCTACATAAAGATTATGGGTGAATATACATAGCAACATATATGCATATTCTCATCAGAAATGAGTTTAATATGTTGCTATGTATATTTACAAACAATATTCCACCAATAATCCCCATGTAGAAATATAATTATATGCATATTCTTATCAGAAATGGGTTTAATATGTTGCTATGTATATTTATAAAAAATATTCCACCAATAATCCCCAAGTAGAAAAATAATTACATGCATCTTCATATCATAAATGGGTTTAATATGTTGCTATGTATATTTTTAAACAATATTCCACCAATAATCCCCATGTAGAAAAATAATTATATGCATTTTCTCATCAGAAATGGGTTTAATATGTTGCTATGTATATTTATAAGCAATATTCCACCAATAATCCCCATGTAGAATTATAATTATATGCATATTCTCATCAGAAATGGGTTTAATATGTTGCTATGTATATTTATAAACAATATTCCACCAATAATCCCCATGTAGAAAAATAATTATATACATATTTATATCAGAAATAGGTTTAATATATTCCTTTGTATGTCTAACTACAATATTCCACCCATAATCCCTATGTAGAAAAAGTATATGCATATTATTATTGTTAATTAAATATGTTCATTGTCGGGTGTTAACATGATATTCCTCCAATCATCCCCATGAGCAATAATAATTCTACCCATATTCCCATCAAAAACAGGTCAAATGTAATTTTTATATTACTTCTGTATCCTGTTGTACAGCTGCATATATATCAGCAACTGTTGTACAGCTGCATATATATCAGCAAGTGAAGAGTTAAACATTAGCAACTGCTTCTTGCAACATTGTATCAAGCACTGCAGTAAAGAATAACATATTTTGAGAAACAACAGAGTCATTACCATATATATGTGTGTATATGGTACACTGACATCTAGTGAGAGTTCTCAGTATTGCAGCCAATAATCCAATCATCCCATCATCCCAATATTTTACAGGCACTTTACAGGCGCTCTTTTTAGCCCAAAAGCGCCTGAAAAACGCCCCAGTGTGAAAGGGGTCTAACTGTTAGATTTTATGAGATGAAGGGGGAAAAAAAAAAAAATCTGCCAAATATATCGGCCCAAAAAAAAAAAAAAAAAAAAAAAAAAAAAAATCGGCATTACATATCAGCCATCGGCCACCGCGATTTCTAAATATCGGCATCGGCCAGAGAAAAACCCATATCGGCACTCGACAGGAGTGAGGCACCAAGAGCACAGAAGAGGCACCCGAGAAGGAGGAGGATCTAGGCTGCTCTGTGCAAATCCTCTGCACGGAGGCGTTAAGTATAATAGTGCCTTTCCTTTCAGATGACATGCACTATCACATTTTCCAGGAGGCAGACCCAGAGCTCCAAGAAGTAAAGTGAGATGGATTCATATCTGCCTTTAGTGAAAATTGTGGGATAAATGGGAAGGGGAAAAAAAAAAAAAAAAGGGAAGAGCGAATTACAGTCAATTTGGCTGTACTTCTCCTGTGGATCACAGGAGTGCAGTTCGTTCTGCACTCCTGTGATCAGTTTTCAGCTGAAGCCCCCTGTCGGCTGACGTCACAGAGCCAGTCAAGGCTGGAGAGATGGTCGGGATCCACCCAGGTGACTGGACCAGCACCTGGCTCAGCCTCCACTGAGATCCTGAGCCAGCCACTCCCTTTGAGCGCTGGAGGGGCAAAGCAAACACTTGGTGACTGACAGTCCCGTGCTCTCTGCTTAGTGAAGACTGAGAAATGAGTGATCAGCAGTGTTTGATCGTCTCAGTAGTGGAGCCAGCTGGGGACCGCCGATACTGCATCCACCTAGGCAAGTATGATGTATGATTTCTGAAAAAAAAAAAAAAAGAAGAAGAGGGGGGGGATCCTGAACTTCTCTATTAAAAAAAGGTACACAAAGTCTGTAATTATCAAAAAATATCAGTTTGTAGATTGCCATTAATAAACATTAAAGTGGTTGTAAACCCTTACATGCAGTGGGGACAGAACGTATTCAGACCCCCTTAAAATTTTTCACTCTGTTATATTGCAGCCATTTGCTAAAATCATTTGAGTTATTTTTTTTTTCCTCACTAATGTACACACAGCACCCCATATTGACAGAAAAACACAGAATTGTTGACATTTTTGCAGATTTATTAAAAAAGAAAAACTATAATATCACAAGGTCCTAAGTATTCAGACCCTTTGCTATGACACTCATATTTTAACTCAGGTGCTGTCCATTTCTTCTGATCATCCTTGAGATGGTTCTACACCTTCGAGTCCAGCTGTGTTTGATTATACTGATTGGACACACCTGTCTATATAAGACCTTACAGCTCACAGTGCATGTCAGAGCAAATGAGAATCATGAGGTCAAAAGGAACTGCCTGTAGAGCTCAGAGACAGAGTTGTGGCAAGGCACAGATCTGGCCAAGGTTACAAAAAAAATTTCTGCTGCACTTAAGGTTCCTAAGAGCACAGTGGCCTCCATAATCCTTAAATGGAAGAGGTTTGAGACGACCAGAACCCTTCCTAGAGCTGGCCGTCTGGCCAAACTGAGCTATCAGGGGAGAAGAGCCTTGGTGAGACAGGTAAAGAAGAACCCAAAGATCACTGTGGCTGAGCTCCAGAGATGCAGTTGGGAGAAAGTTGTAGAAAGTCAGCCATCACTGCAGCCCTCCACCAGTCGGGGCTTTATGGCAGAGTGGCCCGACGGAAGCCTCTCCTCAGTGCAAGACACATGAAAGCCCGCATGGAGTTTGCTAAAAAAAACACCTGAAGGACTCCAAGATGGTGAGAAATAAGATTCTCTGGTCTGATGAGACCAAGATAGAACTTTTGGGCCTTAATTCTAAGCGGTATGTGTGGAGAAAACCAGGCACCGCTCATCACCTGTCTAATACAGTCCCAACAGTGAAGTATGGTGGTGGCAGCATCATGCTGTGAGGGTGTTTTTCAGCTGCAGGGACAGGACGACTGGTTGCAATCGAGGGAAAGATGAATGCGGCCAAGTCCAGGGATATCCTGGACGAAAACATTCTCCACAGTGCTCAGGACCTCAGACTGGGCTGAAGGTTTACCTTCCAACAAGACAATGACCCTAAGCACACAGCTAAAATAACGAAGGAGTGGCTTCACAACAACTCTGTGACTGTTCTTGAATGAGAGCTCTGACTTAAACCCAATTGAGCATCTCGGGAGAGACCTAAAAATGGCTGTCCACCAACGTTTACCATCCAACCTGACAGAACTGGAGAGGATCTGCAAGGAGGAATGGCAGAGGATCCCCAAATCCAGGTGTGAAAAACTTGTTGCATCTTTCCCAAAAAGACTCATGGCTGTATTAGATCAAAGGGTGCTTCTACTAAATACTGAGCAAAGGGTCTGAATACTTAGGACCATGTGATATTTCAGTTTTTCTTTTTTAATAAATCTGCAAAAATGTCAACAATTCTGTGTTTTTCTGTCAATATGGGGTGCTGTGTGTACATTAATGAGGAAAAAATGAACTTAAAATGATTTTAGCAAATGGCAATATAACAAAGAGTGAAAAATTTAAAGGGGGTCTGAATACTTTTCGTCCCCACTGTATACCCAGTGAAGTGAAGTGAACAGCCTCAGATGATACACAGAGATTAAACAAATCCCCCTAGGTTTTGCTTGTTTATCTGCAGTTTTCTCTTCCCTACACACCTTCAAAAGGGCAGAAAAGTGTTAAAATCCTCCTTCATCTGTTAGTATCACAGATGAGGGGCGGAGAGGCTGCAGTTACAGTGTGCGAGAGCTGATTGGAGGAAAGGAACACACCCCCCCTCTACACAGAACAACAGTGTTGTGAATAGACAAGCTCAGTGCTGAGCTCTTACCCCTCTCCCCCCTGACACAAATTTTATCTCAAGTGTTGAGGAAACTTCTCAGAAGTGATTCATGGTGATAAGAGAGGAATGAAGCACCAGAGAAAAACAACACTCAGAGCTTTGGAGAGAGAAAAGTAAACACTGCAGATATATGTTATTTGCTCAGATTTCATGACTGAGGTTTACAACCACTTTAAGGTGCCTTTGCTGTAATTTTTAGGAGAAGGCTGAAGTTCCTCTTTAAAACACAGAATGTGAAGTCTGAAGTCTTAATCTGCATAATCATCCAAAAATCTGTGTGTGTATATATGCAATCTATAGGATGGACGGGGCAGCAAGGTAACTGGCATTTTCAAAGGATGACCACGGCAGCCTACATATTTCATTCAAAGAATTTGTTTTGTGACATCTGTTGATAATCAACCAACAGTCTAATTATTTCTAGTTTCGATGTCCTTTACATAAAGACATTTTTCTTCATAAAAGAAAGATTTTGTTTTTAGGGATTATAAGATTATATTCCAAAATGTCCAAAATAAATTAAAACAGAAAAACTAAAACCATTTCATCATCATTTGACTTTTAGAATACCCAAACATGAGGGCCGCTGATTGTTCTCCAATAATCATTTTTCCATTTGACATACATGTGTTGTGTTGATTCTGTGCCACCATCCCCCCCCCACCTCATAACGCCATCATCGTTCACATCATATAGCACGTAATACCTGTAAAGGGTACCATAAAAAGTGCCTTCATAAAAAACTAAAGTACCTGGAGCAGAGGATACTGTATATGGCACAAAGCAATAGAATGCAGGTTTGCTTTGATGGGATCCTACTTCTGCAGAGCCTTGTAAAGGTCTTTTTGGAATCTTATACCTTTTTCGGTCCTGCCTGTCGAAATCTGGCATTCGTCCCATTACCTTGGAAAATTCTCAGATGACTAGACAGTTTGCCAACATAAACTAGAAGGGGGAATGTATAGTCTTTCAAGGAGAAAGCTAATCAGCTCGATGCACGTTATCAACCTGCTCTGCAGCACTGCACAATAGATGTGCTTTTCAGCCCTTTTTATAATGTGAAACTATAAACTGAATGACCCATTAAAACAATGCCCACCCAATGTGAGCTATATTTCAGCAGTTAAGAGAGACAAAGTAACTACCAAGAGCTCCTCACTTGTGGCTAACCTACAAATCTCTATCATTTTACTAGAATTACAAATATATAGAAAAGAATGCTTGTAAAAAGGTTGAAGCCATATACAAATATACTAAAAAATAAACAATGCAAAAAAAAAAAAAAGAAAAAAAGAGCGTAGGCCTCTTTTGCACGGGTGGACCGTCTGTCCGTTTTTTGACGGATATGGGTGGGTGGATGTAAACGGACTTGCTTCTGCCTACATCTGCCCACCCCTGGGTCCGTTCAGGTCCATCAGACTATAAGTTTGTGTTTGGGCCGGCTTTTACTGACAGGACCAGGAGGTGAACCAACCACCTGTACGGATTACATGGGTCTGTTTTTTCCACGGAGGGCCCTTATTAAAAAAAAAAAAAAAAAAAAAAAAAAAGACAAAAACAAAAAACTAACTGTTCAAATCACTGCCAATACTGATGCTATTCAGTATATGTATTCCTTTTACAAATAACTTTATATGTCGCATTCAGATGCAGCCCAAGCTGTCCAGCAAAAAGTTAGGCGCCTCAGTCCTTTAAGAACTATCCATTACACTAAAGGGTGCTGTTATTTACACGTTTGGTACCCAGTCTGTGGTCCAGGGTGCATGCAGCCTTTTGGCACTTATTGTGCTGTCCTCATGACCCATGCAGACGGTGGTAAGTTTTATTGCTTACTTTTTTCTACTACTATCTGTTTGCTGTTGGAGATTTTCCTTCACTTCTGGTTTTACTGTGGTCTCCTTGGCAGAAAGTGTGGGGGGGGGGGGGGGGGATCTCTCTAAAAGTGTCCCAGACAGCAGCAAGAAACCCAACAGTGGTTTAAACCTTTCCCCATCTGCATCACTTAGATATACGGTGGCAAGGTAGCACTCCTGTGCTGGATCATGTACCTAGTACGTGATCAAGCACTTCCAGGCAGGGGGTGTGCTTAGACACAGCACAAGCCGATCTGCGGGTGCCGGCCAACATATGTCCGCCACCACCCGCTGATCAGCGAGGAGTGACACAGAACAGAGCTCTGCCCATGTAAACAAGGCAGAGTTCTGTCCTATCAGCGGGGGATAGATCAGATCTCTTAGTAAAAACAGCACACATCGTACACAAAAACAGTGGCTAGGTACACTTTTAACCCTTTAAGCGCCCTGGATGTTTAACCCCTTCCCAGCCAGTGTCATTAGTACAGCAATAGTGCATATTTTTAGTACTGATCACTGTATTAGTATCACTGGTTCCCACAAAGTGTCAGACCGTCTGCCGCAATATCGCAGTCCCGCTATAAGTCACTGATCGCCGCCATTACTAGTATTAAAAAGAATTCCAGTATATATCCCATAGCTTGTAGGCATTATAACTTTTGCGCAAACCAATCGATATACGCTTATTGGGATTTTTTTTTTTTTCACCAAAAAATATCTAGCAGAACACATATTGGCCTACATGTATGAAGAAATTAGATTTTTTTTAAAAATGTATTGGATATATTTTATAACAAAAGTAAATCGTGTTTTTTTTTTTTGGTTTTTTTTTTGGTTTTTTTTTTTGTTTATAGTGCAAAAAACATAAAAAACCCAGAAGGTAATCAAATACCACAAAAATAAAGCTCCATTTGTTGGGAAAAAAAACTACATAAATTTAATTTGGGTACAGAGTTGCATGACCGCGCAATTGTCAGTTAAAGTAACGCAGTGCTGTATTGCAAAAAAAAAGGCCTTGTGATTAAGGGCGGTAAATCTTGGGGTCAAGTGGTTATTCTATACAAAACTGGAAAAAAAATAAAAAAGTTTTGGCAGTACGTACAGTTTATCTTTGTATGCAATGACAAACACCTGTGCAATATCACATTATGTAACCAGAAGCTCAGAGCTGCTACATGATCAGCATTTTATCAGCACTTTACAGCTTTAGTATAATAAACAGGAAAAGTGATAAGCAATCAAGGGTTACTTATAGATTGATAAAAATTACTCTCCCTTGCTGTAAATAAGGCAGGTGAATTTAAAAAATACACAAAAGAGATGATAAAAAAAAAAAAAATAATAATAATAATTTGAAGTTAAATATGATGGTCCTTTATGATAAAATATTCAGCATTAGTGACGAACTTTGACATCCTTCAAACTTATCTCAACCAAACTCTGAATTACCTCCTGCCTCTCTGTCGAGAGAGAGAGAGAGAGATCGAGAGAGAGAGAGATCGAGAGAGATCGAGAGATCGAGAGAGAGATCGAGAGAGAGATCGAGAGAGAGATCGAGAGATCGAGAGAGAGATCGAGAGAGAGATCGAGAGATCGAGAGAGAGAGAGAGATCGAGAGAGATCGAGAGATCGAGAGATCGAGAGATCGAGAGAGAGATCGAGAGAGAGATCGAGAGATCGAGAGAGAGATCGAGAGATCGAGAGATCGAGAGATCGAGAGATCGAGAGATCGAGAGATCGAGAGATCGAGAGAGAGAGAGAGAGAGAGAGAGAGAGAGAGAGAGAGAGAGAGAGAGAGAGAGATGCTGCTCTGATGTACATCGCTGAATTGAGATCGGGCTCAGGTAAGTATAAAGAGTGGCTGGGGAGCTGCATGCAGAAGGTTTTTACTTTAATGCAGAGAAAGCATGGAAATGATACTAAATACACACACAGTTTAACCACTTGCGGACCGCCCACCGTAGATATACTGCGGCAGCTCTGCGCTGGGTAGGGAGCACGCCCCCCTGCTGATTGGTCGCTGGCACCTGGTGATCGGCTCTGGACATTACCAAAGAGAGTCCTGTGTAGGTAAACAAACACAGGGCTCTCTTCTCACAGCAGCAATGTGCCGTTTTTTTTCTTCCTGCAAAACAGGAAGTGAAAAACAGCTCATTGCTTAGTAAAAACAGCACACACACATTTAACCCTTTGATTATCCTAGATGTTAACGCCTTCCCTGCCAGTGTCATTAGTACAGTGACAGTAAATATTTTTAGCACCGATCATTGTACCGGTGTCACTGGTTCAAAAAAAAAGGGTCAGTTAGTCCGGCTATAAGTGATTGCCGCGATTACTAGTAAAAAATTAATTAAAAACTACATAAATATATCCCATCGTTTGTAGACACTATAACTTCAATCAATATTACGCCTAATTGTGATTTTTTAACCAAAAATATGTAGCAGAATACATATTGGCCTAAACTGAAGACATTTTATTGGTTGTGTTACAGAGCAAAAAGTAAAAAAATATATATTTTTTTAAACCGCAGTGGTGATCAAATAACACCAAGAAACACCCCCCCCCCCCCCAAAAAAAAACACACATTTTATTTGGGTATAGTGACGCACGACCATGCAATCGTCAGGTAAAATAACAGAGTGCCGTATCGTAAAAAATTGGACTGGTCATGAAGGGGGGTAAATTTTCCAGAGCTGAAGTGGTTAATTTACATTGTCCCTTCTATTTCTGTATGTGGATGATGACACTATTTTTTTTAATAAAACACAGGGAAAAATAAGCAGGAAGAGCTTCTAGTCCTCTGCTGCTGGTCACATGTTCAAAAAAAAAAAAAAAAAACACACAACACACCACACAGCCTTTGGAATACAGAGTAAAAATAAATAAAATCAATAAACTAATTTAAATTGTCGTAAAAATATATTTATGAGATTAAATCCTAATTATTTTGTGAAAAGAACATGATGTGGGCATATTTCTGCCAGTCACAGGCTGTGTCACACACCTCCAGGCTGTGTCTTAGAATAAGAGGGAGGTGAAGCCTCCATCAAGCTACATGTAATATCACACTCCCATTGTGTTTAGCAGGTTAGTGGGCATGGAGGGAGGGTGTGGACTGTCTTTTAACACTGTGTATACGCTCACATGTGTGACTATAATCACATGGGCTGCTTAGATGTGATAGAGAAGAAATGCCTAGCATAAAAAAAAAAAAAAACTCACTGAAAACGGAGCATGTGCAGAATTGCCACCACAGCTGCAAAACCCCAGCTGAATTGGGGACATGAACAGAAGGTGGAGATAGAGAGCGGAAGGATCATCCAGGTTTTTTTTTGCAGAATACAGAAAACAAATCTCATATAGTGAGTGAGTATGAACAGAGTGTTACACACCATTTATTGAGAGTTTTTTTATCAAAAGTGTTACTAAACCGAAAAACATATTTTACCTTAATGCATTTTTTGCATTAAGGAAAAAAATGTTTTCAATTTCCTTGTGTCCCCCTTCCCTGTGTGAACAATAAGAGAGGGGAGAAGAGATCAGCACTGTGCACGCCTGCATCTATTCTCCCCTTACTTCCTCTTCACACAGCATTCGATAAGCAGCAGGAGCCATTGGCTCTTGCTGCCAAATGTAGTGAAGAGGAAGGGGGGGGCGGGCCTAAGTCACGCTGTGTAAGTCTATGGAGCGTGGCTCCATAGACACACAGGGTGGGAGCACGCAAACTGTTTCTCCCTTTAGCCAGCGGCTGGCTATGGTGGACATAAAAAGAAGAGGAGGAGCCCAGATTGCCACCGGGGACCCCAGAAGAGGAGGATCAGGGCCACTCTGTGCAATACCACTGCACAGAGCAGGTCAGTATAACATTTTTTATTTTTTTTTAATTAAAATAACAAACATCTGACTTTAGTAACACTTTAAGTGGGTTTAATGATACTTTAAGGTTAATAAAAACTTCTGCATTTAGAAGTGCTTTAATTTCAGGAGTGACAAGATGGTACAACAAGGGATTTCTATTACAAAACTCTCCTAGGGTCAGTTTGTTTAAAAAGTTCCCAGCCATCCTAACAAACGGCTTTTAGCTTGTCAAGCATTCATTTAAGAACGGCCTGGTAATGAAGAAGATCAGTAATGGAAATCTATTTATAGCTCAATTCTGAGGATAGTACAAACAAATGACTGATCAGGTGATCTGCTCAGGGTAAAAGGCTGCTTGTGTGCTGCAAATTTACCGCAGATCATATAGCCTCAAGGATCTGGATTTATAAATGGTTCTTTCTTCAGTGGGGCACTCATCCAAACAAATGCCTCTGCCAGGCACTGCAGCTTAATGCAAAGATCTGCAGAAAGTTAGGTGTATAGCAAATAATGTATAGAGCAAGGAGGCTAACCAGCCATCACATTATATATAGATAGTTCCAAGAGGATAGATATAGATATACACACACACACACTGGATCTCTCAGAAACCCATGGCACCCAATTTCTGCTTGTTATGAACAGTATATACACTGTTATTTGTATAAAGGAGATGATAGATGCCAGAACTGCTCATGTTTCCGTGGTTACTAATTAGCAGTTAGTGTGGTTAGGCCTCTTTACACAGACTCACAAACATTACTGTCTACTCGTCACCAGGCGCTGGGACAGAAGCCATGCTAAAGGTGAACCAGATCTCTCCTAATACTGGTCAATCCTGGAAAAGCTAAAACATGATCACTATAATATACACACACAGAATAAAATATAATTATTATATCATATCCATACTCACATCGTATTTCACAAAAGTGAGCACATCCCTCACATTTTTGTAAATATTTTATTATATCTTTTCATGTGACAACGCTGAAGAAATGACACTTTGTTATACAAGCTGTACACTCACTACTTTACATTGTAGCAGTGTAAATTTGCTGTCCCCTCAAAACAACTCAACACACAGCCATTAATGTCTAAACCACTGGCAACAAAAGTGAGTACACCCCTAAGGGAAAATTTCCAAATTGGGCCCAATTAGCCAGTCCTGGTGTCATGTGACTCATTTGTGTTACAAGGTCTCAGGTGTGAATGGGGAGCAGGTGTGTTAAATTTGTTGTTATTGCTCTCTCTCTCTCTCTTACTGGTCACTGGAAGTTCTACATGGCACCTCATGGCAAAGAACTCTCTGAGGATCTGAAAAAAAGATTTTTTTCTCAACATAAAGATGGCCTAGGCTATAAGAAGATTACCAAGACCCTGAAACTCAGCTGCAGCACAGTGGACAAGACCATACAGCGGTTTAACAGGACAGGTTCCACTCAGAACAGGCCTCGCCATGGTCAACCAAAGAAGTTGAGTGCACGTGCTAAGTGCCATATCCAGAGGTTGTCTTTGTAAAATAGACATATGAGTGCTGCCAGCATTGCTGCAGAGGTTGGAGGGGTGGAGGGTCAGCCTGTCAGTGCTCAGACCATACGCCGCACACTGCATTAAATTGGTCTGCATGGCTGTCGTCCCAGAAGGAAGTATCTTCTAAAGATGATGCACAAGAAAGCATGCAAACAGTTTGCTGAAGACAAGCAGACTAAGGACATGGATTATTGGAACTATATCCTGTGGTCTGATGAGACCAAGATAAAGGTATTTGGTTCAGATGGTGTCAAGCGTGTGTGGTGGCAACCAGGTGAGGAGTACAAAGACAAGTGTGTCTTGCCTACGGTCAAGCATGGCGGTGGGAGCGTCTTGGTCTGCGGCTGCATGAGTGCTGCTGGCACTGGGGAACTACAGTTCATTGAGGGAACCATGAATGCCAACGTGCACTGTGACATACTGAAGCAGAGCATGATCCCCTCCCTTCAGAAACTGGGCCGCAGGGCAGTATTCCAACATGATAACAACCCCAAACACACCTCCAAGACGACCACTGCCTTGCTAAAGAAGCTGAGGGTAAAGGTGATGGACTGGCCAAGCATGTCTCCAGACCTAAACCCCATTGAGCATCTGTGGGGCATCCTCAAACGGAAGGTGGAGGCGCACAAGGTCTCTTAACCCCCCATACACACTATCAGATTTTCTGCAGATTTTTGTCTTCAGATTTACCAAAACCATATAGTGCAAGGGCCTGCCTGATTGCATAAAAATTGAAAGTCCTATGGTTTGACCTCATATTATATGGTTTTGGTAAATCTGAAGACAAAAATCAGCAGAAAATCTGATAGTGTGTATGGGGCTTAACATTCACCAGCTCTATGATGTTGTCATGGAGGAGTGGAAGAGGACTCCAGTGGCAACCTGTGAAGCTCTGGTGAACTCCATGCTCAAGAGGGTTAAGGCAGTGCTGGAAAATAATGGTGGCCACAAAAAATATTGACACTTTGGGCCCAATTTGGACATTTTCACTTAGGGGTGTACTCACTTTTGTTACCAGCGGTTTAGACATTAATGGCTGTGTGTTGAGTTATTTTGAGGGGACAGACAATTTACATTGTTATACAAGCTGTACACTACTTTACACTGTAGGAAAGTGTCATTTCTTTAGCGTTGTCACATGAAAGGATATAATAAAATATGAGGTGTGTGTGTGTCTAAAATAATGTCATCAGTTGTGAGAAAAACTACGTGAAGTAGATTTCAGCATAAATATGATCTGACCACACTCTAAGTCATGGTGATAAAAGGTAATAACAATAATGATAACAAACATAACAGTATATGCAACAATCAGAAAAGCATCACAAACACACTGTAAACAAATGTCAAAAGTGTCCCAAATCTATTTTCAGTCTTTTTTTCTAAAATTTGTGTACAAGGGAGCTTCTTGCTCCCATTTACACAAGCTCTAGCAATGCTATATCTTTACTGAACAAATGGTAAGTCAAGGACTATACAGTACATGAATACTTTATATTTAGCAGCTAGTGGAACTTCCTTTACTGGCAAAAGTCCAAACACTTTAGCTGCACATTATCCCAGCAGAAAGTATTTTACTGTTTTCAGTACATGCATATTTTTGCATGCTTTTTTGCATTGCATATGATAGATCACTGTATTTCATTGTGATTGAGACCAGGAATCCAGTCTTGGCATTTCAAAGAGCAACTGAACTATGGAAGCTAGGCACATAAAAAAGGTAAGCAGAAGACTAGGCACCTTTATTACCAATAGACCTTGTTCTGCCATGTGTCTGTGTGTGGAGGCAGCTCTCTTTGCAGAGGCTTTGCTTCATTAATAATTATTATTATTATTATTATTATTATTATTATACAGGATTTATATAGCACCAACAGGTTGCACAGTGCTTTACAGCAAGGTAAACAGTGAGAAGCAAAGTAATGACATCCCTAAAAATAATCACTCCAGTATAGTGGAAAAAGAAACCACGTGCACAGTGTCTTAAAATCACATTGAAGTATACTCGTAGCTGTAGATCTGCAATGTTTTTTTTCTGGAGGCACTTAAAGCTAAAGTCCAGGAAGTACCCTTGCAGAGGGCTCCCACAGACTGACAGAGGTTACATGTTCATTTAGTCCAGGGTCTCCAGACTTTATAAACAGGCCAGTTTGCTGTCCTTCAGACTTTCGGGGGCCGGAGTGGCCGCTGGGAGTAGAAAATGTCCCAGTGTATAAAATGGCAGTGCATGTAGTCAGTAGAAGGATATAAGGAATAGTGCCCCCATTATTGTTATTAGTGGTGGAATAGTGCCCAATTGTTTATATCAGTGGGAGGAGTTATTCCTCATTGCTGGTGTCAATGGAAGTAATAATGCCCTATTGCTAGTGTCAGTGAGAGGAATAGTGCCCCATCACTGGTTTCAGTGGAAGGAAAAATGCCCCATCATTGGTGTCAGTAAGGGGAATGGTTCTTCACTGTTGGTGTCAGTGGAAGGAATGGTACCTCCTTGTTGGTGTCAGTGGGAGGAATAGTGCCCCGAGGGCCAGATATAGGCAAGCAAAGGGCTGCATTCAGCCCAAAGGCCGCAGTTTTGAGACCACTGATTTAGTCTCAAGGTGCATTGAAAACTATATTACTTATCCTATTCCTTGATAGTGCAGGCTCCTTCATTGTTCTCTTCTACTCGAAGCTCCAGGCTGTTGCAGTCCCTTAGAGTCATCACGTTCAATACATGGCTATTAACCCTGCATTGTACATGGAAGATGGCCCCAATGCACAAGTTGATTTTGTAGAATTCCTGGAGTTTATCCACAAAAAAGGTAAATCTTTCAGACTACTGCATAGGCACAATTAATGTCTCTAGATGCTCCCTATGAGAGAACAAATATTCACTTTTTGATTTCCACTTATAAATCCCTCCGTTAGAGCTTCTGTTATGAAATACTCCTGCGATTTGGGTTGCTGTCATTTTATATGGGTCAACTTCTCAAGTTTTAGATCAGACAGTCACACTAACATTCTGCTTAACAGTTACGACTTGGCATTCAACGATTGTAAGATGTTGAGGCCCCAAGGCAGTAAAGGGCTCCCCTCCATCTAGCTTTAGAACTGCGATAAATCAGGTATTTTTTTCTTTTTTTTTTGTGAATGGCACGGGTTTCTCATGCATTTAGATGTTATGAAATACAAAAGATAGATCCTTTAGATTCTTGGCTTTCACCCGTAAAACCCACCACACATTACAATCGGATTGTAGAATCTCCTTTACATCTATTGACAACAATGTAGTGCAAGTAACTGAATGACTGTACTACAAAATGATTGGGCTGTTTAGGTAGCTCCTTATACTAAACAGCTTTGGTAAATGTACAGTTGATTGTATAAAGATTGTATGGTCACACAGTAGCTTGTATGGTGACTCCAAGATTCGTTCTTACATCTTTGGCAACTGTACAACATACAGTGGGGACGGAAAGTATTCAGACCTCCTTAAATTTTTCACTCTGTCATATTGCAGCCATTTGCTAAAATCATTTAAAGTGGAGTTCCACCCACTTTTACAACTCTTCAGTATCCCTCACTAAACTGTGCACTGTAAACGAATTGGACATTTTTAATTTTTTTTCTCAGCACTTACTGTATATCTGCTGTACTAATTTTTCACTTCCTCCTCCCTGGCGGCGGCCCATCGCATCATTTCCTGTTTGTAATGCCTTCTGGGAAGGGACGGCAACTTCCTCTGAAACTGCCGTTGCTATGGAAACCTGACCTGAAACCTATTACACTGCTTGTGCTGCACTGAGCATGTGCGAGATCTGCAAGGATGAGATCCAGGAAGAAATACAATCTGGCTTCAGATGCCCACACTTATGGTCACAGCCTGCTGTAAGTTTATAAAATAACAAACTACAGCTATAAACTAACAAAACAGACCTTAGTTTACAGACTAACTTTACTAGAATACATTAAGCTTGTGTATTATAGGGGTATTTTTATTTAAAAAGTATAATTTCGGCCGGAACACCACTTTAGGTTCATTTTTTTCTTCATTAATGTACACACAGCACCCCATATTGACAGAAAAACACAGAATTGTTGACATTTTTGCAGATTTATTAAAAAAAGAAAAAAAACTGAAATATCACATGGTCCTAAGTATTCAGTAGAAGCACCCTTTTGATCTAATACAGCCATGAGTCTTTTTGGGAAAGATGCAAGAAGTTTTTCACACCTGGATTTGGGGATCCTCTGCCATTCCTCCTTGCAGATCCTCTCCGGTTCTGTCAGGTTGGATGGTAAACGTTGGTGGACAGCCATTTTTAGGTCTCTCCAGAGATGCTCAATTGGGTTTAAGTCAGGGCTCTTGCTGGGCCATTCAAGAACAGTCACTGAGTTGTTGTGAAGCCACTCCTTCGTTATTTTAGCTGTGTGTTTAGGGTCATTGCCTTGTTGGAAGGTAAACCTTTGGCACAGTCTGAGGTCCTGAGCACTCTGGAGAAGGTTTTTGTCCAGGATATCCCTGTACTTGGCCACATTTATCTTTCCCTCGATTGCAACCAGTCGTCCTGTTCCTGCAGCTGAAAAACACCCCCACAGCATGATGCTGCCACCACCATGCTTCACTGTTGGGACTGTATTGGACAGGTGATGAGCAGTGCCTGGTTTTCTCCACACATACCACTTAGAATTAAGGCCAAAAAGTTCTATCTTGGTCTCATCAGACCAGAGAATCTTATTTCTCACCATCTTGGAGTCCTTCAGGTGTTTTTTTTAGCAAACTCCATGCGGGCTTTAATGTGTCTTGCACTGAGGAGAGGCTTCCATCGGGTCACTCTGACATAAAGCCCCGATTGGTGGAGGGCTACAGTGATGGTTGACTTTCTACAACTTTCTCCCATCTTCCGACTGCATCTCTGGAGCTCAGCCACAGTGATCTTTGGGTTCTTCTTTACCTCTCTCACCAAAGCTCTTCTCCCCCAAAAGCTCAGTTTAGCAGTTCCTTTGACCTCATGATTCTCATTTGCTCTGACAGGCACTGTGAGCTGTAAGGTCTTATATAGACAGGTGTGTGGCTTTCCTAATCAAGTCCAATCAGTATAATCAAACACAGCTGGACTCAAATGAAGGTATAGAACCATCTCAAGGGATGATCAGAAGAAATGGACAGCACCTGAGTTAAATATATGAGTGTCACAGCAAAGGGTCTGAATACTTAGGACCATGTGATATTTCAGTTTTTATTTTTTAATAAATCTGCAAAAATGTCAACAATTCTGTGTATTTCTGTCAATATGGGGTGCTGCCTGTACATTGAGGAAAAAATGAACTTAAATGATTTTAGCAAATGGCTGCAATATAACAAAGAGTGAAAAATGTAAGGGGGTCTGAATTCTTTTTTGTCCCCACTGTACCCTTCAATGATTTTCTGGCAAAGCTTATTCTATCAGTTTGACCTAGGGCAATGTCACTCTGCCTTTTTGTGGGACCCTCAGATATTTCAGTTAAGGTTAAGTTTTTCTCTCAATTTAAATTGGTAATGTTTTTTTTCCTTGGCCTTACATTTTAGGATGAGGGGGGCTGCCATATAACGATTAGTTGCTAAGATGCTTCTGTATCTGTTATATCATTACTGAGGGGAAGCTTCTAGGACATTGGTAAGTGAGGCCTAGTGTTACTGCTTATCTTCACCATCACAGGAGTGAGCTCTCAAATGCTGAGCTCAGAGCTACTGCATGAGGGGGGGGGGGGGGGAGAGAGAGAGAGAGAGAGAGAGAGAGAGAGAGAGAGAGAGAGAGAGAGAGAGAGAGAGAGAGAGAGAGAGAGAGAGATCACATCTGTGATGGTGAAGGTGTGAAAATAGCTGTGTTTCTCTTAGCAACCGGGAGTTTTCGGGTCAGGCTTCATGGAGTAGGTAAATGGCCTACACCTATACCAATAATAATAATGGCATTATTCACCTCTGATCAAAGCTGCACAGCTTGTATTTATCTATAGACATCCCTTATCTACATAGGCAGTTTTGGTAAAGATGAACCATGCCTTTAAAATCCTAAACAAGAATAACAAGTCCATGGACCATTGACTATAGATGATCTAAAAGCTCAGTCTATCAAACAAGCATTTCAATACAGCAGGACAAGATAAAGTTTCATGCAAATATAAGAATGAGAATGCCAATGTCAAAACCCAGAATGCAATAGTGAAAAGGGTACCCTGTGCTATAAGAATTAAATGTCACACATCTGCATAGTAATGCTTCTCTTCTATGGCACAGAAGGGATGCAGTGTATAAGAAACACAACTATGGACACTTGGAATGTTGATGGATAGAGATATATATATATATATATATATATATATATATATATATTAATTATATTGCACACACATAGGTGCACCTCCGTAGATAGATAGATAGATAGATAGATAGATAGATAGATAGATAGATAGATAGATAGATAGTCTTGCTGCCCTCAGTGTGCCCCCTTCCCTGCAATGTATATACAAATATGAGAAGGGCAGAGGACCAGCAGTCTTGCATGTATGTATAATTATGAGAAGGGCAGAGGACCAGTACAAACAGTGTGCCCCCTTCCCTACTATGTATATAGATATGAGAAGGGCAGAAGACCAGCAGTCATGCACAAAGTGCCCCCCTACCCTGCAATGTATACATAGATTTAGAATTCTGAGAAAAGCAAAAGGACAAGTGCAATTAGTGTGTCCCCTTCCCTAAATAGATCTCAGAAGGGTCTTGCCATGCTCAGTGTGCCCCCTTCCTTCCTACAATGTATAAATAAATATGTAGATATGAGAAGTGCAGAGGACACGTACAATCAGTGTGCCCCCTTCTCTGCAATGTATGTATAAATCTGGTAAGGGCTGGGGGCCAGCAGTCTTCACCCTTTCTTGCAATCTATATATATATATATATATATATATATATATATATATATATATATATATATATATATATATATATATATATATATATATATATATATATATATATATATAGTATCTCACAAAAGTGAGTACACCCCTCGCATTTCTGTAAATATTATATCTTTTCATGTGACAACACTGAAGAAATTACACTTTGCTACAATGTAAAAGTAGTGAGTGTACAGCTTGTATAACAGTGTAAATTTGCTGCCCCCTCAAAATAACTCAACACACAGCCATTAATGTCTAAACCTCTGGCAACACCCCAAGTGAAAATGTCCAAATTAGGCCCAATTAGCCATTTTCTCTCCCCAGTGTCATGTGACTCATTAGTGCAAGGTCTCAGGTGTGAATGGGGAGCAGGCGTGTTAAATTTGGTGTTATCGCTCTCACACTGGTCACTGGAAGTTCTACATGGCACTTCATGACAAAGAACTCTCTGAGGATCTGAAAAAAAAAGAATTGTTACTCTACATAAAGATGGCCTAGGCCATAAGAAGATTACCAAGACCCTGAAACTGAGCTGCAGCACAGTGGCCAAGACCATACAGCAGTTTAACAGGACAGGTTCCACTCAGAACAGGCCTCGCCATGGTCGATCAAGGAGTTGAGTGCACAAGCTCAGCGTCATATCCAGAGGTTGTCTTTGGGAAATAGACGTATAAGTGCTGCCAGCATTGCTGCAGAGGTTGACGGGGTGGGGGTCAGCCTGTCAGTGCTCAGACCATACGCCACACACTGCATGAGGAGTACAAAGACAAGTGTGTCTTGCCTACAGTCAAGCATGGTGGTGGGAGTATCATGGTCTGGGGCTGCAAGAGTACTGTTAGCACTGGGGAGCTACAGTTCATTGAGGGAACCATGAATGCCAATATGTACTGTGACTTACTGAAGCAGAGCATGATCTCCTCCCCTCGGAGGAAGAGCTGCAAAGCAGTATTCCAACATGATAACGACCCCAAACACACCTCCAAGATCACCACTGCCTTGCCAAAGAAGCTGAGGGTAAAGGTGATGGACTGGCTAAGCATGTCTCCAGACCTAAACCCTATTGAGCATCTGTGGGGCATCCTCAAAACGGAAGGTGGAGGAGCGCGAGGTCTCTAACATCCACCAGATCCATGATGTCGTCATGGAGGAGTGGAAGAAGACTCCAGTGGCAACCTGTGAAGCTCTGGTGAACTCCATGCCCAAGAGGGTTAAGGCAATGCTGGAAAATAATGGTGACCACACAAAATATTGACACTTTGGGCTCAATTAGGACATTTTCACTAAGGGGTGTACTCACTTTTGTTGCCAGCGGTTTACACATGAATTGCTGTGTGTTGTGTTATTTTGAGGGGACAGCAAATTCACACGGTTATACAAGCTGTACACTCACTACTTTACATTGTAGAAAAGTGTCATTTCTTCAGTGTTGTCACATGAAAAGATATAATAAAATATTTACAAAACTATGAGGGGTGTACTCACTTTTTTGTGAGATACTGTAAATATATCTGAGAAGGGTCCTGGCATGCTCAGTGTGCCCCTTACATGCAATGTATATACAGATGAATATATATATTAGTAGCAGGGTCCTGCCATGCTCAGTGTGCCCCTTCCCTGTAATGTATACAGTTGTGCTCATAAGTTTACATACCCTGGCAGAATTTTTAATTTCTTGGCCATTTTTCAGATAATATGAATGATAACACAAAAGCATTTCTTTCACTCATGGTTAGTGTTTGGCTGAAGCCATTTACTATCAATTAACTGTGTTTCCTCTCTTTAAATCATAATGAAAACAGAAACTACCCAAATGACCCTGATCAAAAGTTTACATACCCTGGTGATTTTGGCCTGATAACATGCACACAAGTTGACACAAAAGGGGTTTGAATGGCTATTAAATGGTAACCATCCTCACCTGTGATCTGTTTGCTTGTAATTAGTGTGTGTGTGTATATAAAAGGTCAATGAGTTTCTGGACTCCTGACAGAACCTTGCATCTTTCATCCAGGGCTGCACTGACGTTTCTGAGTCATGGGGAAAGCAAAAGAATTGTCAAAGGATCTGTGGGAAAAGGTAGTTGAACTGTATAAAACAGGAAAGGGATATAAAAAGATATCCAAGGAATTGAGATGCAAATCAGCAGTGTTCAAACTCTAATCAAGAAGTGGAAAATGAGGGGTTCTGTTGAAACCAAACCACGGTCAGGTAGACCATCTAAAATTTCAGCCACACCTGCCAGGAGAACTGTTTGGGATGCAAAGAAAAACCCACAAATAACTTCAGGGGAAATACAGGACTCTCTGAAAACATGTGGTGTGGCTGTTTCAAGATGCACAATAAGGAGGCACTTGAAGAAAGATGGGCTGCATGGTCGAGTCGCCAGAAGAAAGCCATTACTATGCAAATGCCGCAAAGTAACCCGCTTACACTACACCAAACAGCACAGAGACAAGCCTTAAACCTTCTGGCACAAAGTAATTTGGAGTGATGAGACCAAAATTGAGCTTTTTGGCAACAACCATAAACACTTCATTTGGAGAGGAGTCAACAAGGTCTATGATGAAAGGTACACCATTCTTACTGTGACACACAGAGGTGGATTGCTGATATTTTGGGGATGTGTGAGCTACAAAGGCACAGGAAATTTGGTCAAAATTGATGGCAAAACTAATGCAGTATGTCATCAAAAAATACTGGAGGAACATTTGCATTCATCAGCCAGGAAGCTGCGCATGGGATGTACTTGGACATTCTCCAACATGACAATGATCCAAAACACAAGGCCAAGTCGACCTGTCATTGGCTACAGCAGAATAAAGTGAAGGTTCTGTAATGGCCATCTCAGTCTCCTGACCTCAATATCATTGAGCCACTCTGGGGAGATCTCAAATGTGCAGTTCATGCAAGACAGCCCAAGAATTTACAGGAACTGGAGGCTTTTCGCCAAGAGGAATGGGCAGCTTTACCAACTGAGAAGATAAAGAGCCTCATCCACAAATACCACAAAAGACTTCAAGCTGTCATTGATGTTAAAGGGGACAATACACGGTATTAAGAACTGGGGTATGTAAACTTTTGATCAGGGTCATTTGGGTAGTTTCTATTTTCATTATGATTTAAAAGAGAGTAAATACAGTTGATAATAAATAGCTTCAGCCAAACACTAACCACGAGTGAAAGAAAAGTTTTTGTTTTATCATTCATAGTCTCTGAAAAATGGCCAAGAAGTCGTAAATTCTGCCAGGGCATGTAAACTTATGAGCACAGCTGTATATATTATAGTAGCAGGGTCCTGCCATGCTCAGTGTGCCCCTTCCCTGCAATGTATATATTTTATAGTAGCGGGGTCCTGGCATGCTCAGTGTGCCCCTTCCCTGTGATGTGTATACAGATATATATTATAGTAGCAGGGTCCTGGCATACTCAGTGTGCCCCTTCCCTGTGATGTATATACATATATATTATAGTAGCAGGGTCCTGGCATACTCAGTGTGCCCCTTCCCTGTGATGTATATACATATATATTATAGTAGCAGGGTCCTGGCATACTCAGTTTGTCCCTTCCCTGTGATGTATATATATTACAGTAGCAGGGTCCTGGCATGCTCAGTGTGCCCCTTCCCTGTAATGTATATACAGATATATATATTATAGTAGCAGGGTCCTGGCATACTCAGTGTGCCCCTTCCCTGTGATATATATACAGATATATATATATATATATATATATATATATATATATATATATATATATATATATTATTGTAGCAGAGTCCTGGCATACTCAGTGTGCCCCTTCCCTGTGATGTATATACAGATATATATATATATATATATATTATTGTAGCAGAGTCCTGGCAGTGTATCCTGCAGTGCTGCTCTCCCATCCTCCTCCCACTGCAGCCTTCCCCTGGCAGTGCCCAGTTGCAGTGATCGGCCATGAAGGGGTAGTGAGCCCAGCAGTCCCATCCTCCAGCCTATGTTGATATTCTTACCCGGAATTTCTGCCAGAAGCCCTCTGGGTGGAACTCGTGCAGGAAAGGGTTAAACGGGGTGACCCCGACATCTTGGTCCTCGATGGGGTCCCCGTGCTCGGGTACATGGTCCCCACTCATGTCTGTCAGTCTGGGATGAGAACTGAGCTGGGCCTGGCTGGGGAAGGCTGTGACTCGGAGGATGGGGGGAGGAGCCAGGCCGTCTCTTTGCTCCACTATTAACCCTGCCTGTGCCGGCTGTCACTGATCATACAGGGAGAACAAGATCTACCAGTTTGTGTACTGGGAGAACACCCAGTAATGAGTGGTTAGGTAGGTATGTACTGGTGTCTTTATATCTGCACCTTCTGCTCTGTTCATATACACACATTAATGTACCTAGAAACATTTTTGGTGGCACATCCTGAGGATTTGAAAATGTTGTTGGGGTTCATTCACACTTGTGGCAACTTTGCTGCCCCTCTGAAAAACAGTTCCCATAGTGGACAGTCAGTTGGGAGGCAATATGTTGCATCACCATGAAAAGGTTGCACCCATAGGGGTGCACACAGGGTGTGCTGGGTGTGCCTGGGCACACCCTAATCACCTAGCATTATCACTCTGTGTAACAGCGGGGAGATGGGAAAGATCTCCCTTTTACCAGCTCTGCCATAATAGAAGAGCTTACGCACTTCTCTTTCAATGTGCCGGGGCCATATACATACACACACATGTGTTTGAGCTTTGGGGTGCACACCCTAATACAATACGCTGCACATAACTATGCTTGCACCACTATCACCTTTTTTTGCATTTACCCAATTCACACGTGGTATCATGTGCCACATTTCTATTGATATTAAAAAACAGAGCCCAGGGCGAAGATGCCCCTCCCCCCTCAGGAAGTATGTTTACCCCCTAAGCATCATTTTCCCCTCCTCCCAGGACAAATCCACCCCTCCTGCTGAATTCCACCCTCTCAGCACAAAACTTTGACCCCCCTCCGAGCTCAAATTCTCTCTCTCTTAAATACCCCCCAGTAAAAATCCCCCCCCCCCCCCGAAAAAAAATCACTTCTCCAAGTGCAATTCCTCTACCCCTCAAATTTCCCCTCCAAATACACACCCTCTCCTCCCACTCCAAATCCCCCCTCCTAGTACAAATCCTCCCCCACATTTCCCCTTCTAGCACAAATATGCCCTGATCATCCCCACTAGCGCAACCCCCCCCCCCAAAAAAAAAAAAACATTTCCCCTCCTAGCACCAATCCCCTCTACCATATCACCTCTTCTAGCACAAACACTTCAAATCCCCCCTCCTAGCACAAATCCTCTTCTCCATCCCCCTCCCAACACAAATCCCCCCAAATCACCTTTTCTAGCACCCCCCCCCCCCCCAATTTCCCTAGAACAAGTCTTACCCTCTGCTGCCCCCAAGATTCCCTCACCCAACACAAATTCCCCCCCCCATCTCCTCATGGTGCCCCCCCCCACCTCACATGATATAACAGTGCCCAGGGCAGCCAACCCTTCTGCCCACCCCTTGTCCCAGCCCTGATACTAACACATATCAAACAGACCCCCCCAGTCCAACCACCCCCCACTCCCCGTAGCACAGACCACCCTCCCTGCCCCTTCTCAGTACAGACCCCCCAGTATAGACCACCCCCCTCCACAGAACAGATGCCCTCCCAGGTCCTTCTCAGTACATATCACCCCCATAGCACAGACCCCCTTCCAGGCCATTTTCAATACAGACCTTCCCCCCCAGTACAGATAACCCCCACAGCACAGACCCTCTCCAAGGCAGTTCTCAGTACAGACCCTACCCCCAGTACAGACTACCCCCACAGCACAGACCCTCTCCCAGGCTGTTCCCAGTATAGCCCCTCCAGAACAGACCACCCCCCACAGCATAGACCATCATTGCAGGCCCTACTAGGTAGTGACCCCCAGTACAGGCTGCCCCCCAAATGCACAGACCACCCCTCCCAGCCCCTTCTCAGTACAGAACCCCTCAGTATAAACCCCCCCCCTAGAACAGATGCCCTCTCAGGCTGTTCTCAGTACAGACCCCCCCTCCCCCAGTACAGACCCCCCCCACAGCACAGGCCCTCTCCCAGGCCGTTCTCAGCACAGACCCTCCAAAACAGACCACCCCCACAGCATAGACCATCCTCCTAGGCCCTTCTAGGTAGAGACCCCCCAGTACAAGCCACCCCCCCGAACAGCACAGACCCCCCCCACAGCCCTTTCTCAGTACAGAACCGCGCACACACACACACCCCCTCCCTCTGCCCCATAGCACAGAAACCCTCCCATGCCCCTCTCATTACAGATCCCCCAGTACAGTCCACCCCTCACAGCACAGATCACCCCCCCACTAGCCCTTTCTCAGTAGAGACCCCCAGTACTGGCTACCCTTACAGCACAAACCCCCCTCCCAGCCCCTTCCAGGTACAATCCCCCAGTACAGACCACCACAGCAGAGAACCTACACCTCCTCATAACCCTTTCTCAGTACAGACCCCTCAGTACAGACCACCCTCCCAGCCCATTCTCAGTACAGACATCCCCCAGTATAGACCCCCCCCCCCCCACAGAACCGATACCCTCCCAGGCAAGAGCCAGTAAAGACCACCCCCCATATCAAAGACCCCCTTCCAGGCCATTCTCAATACAGACCCTCCCCCCAGTACAGACCACCCCCACAGCACAGACCCTCTCCCAGGCCATTCTCAGTACAGGCCCTACCCCCAGTACAGACTACCGCCACAGCACAGACCCTCTCCCAGGCCGTTCTCAGTACAGACCCTCCAGAACAGACCTCCCTCCCAGACCCTTCCAGGTAGAGACCCTCCAGTACAGGCCACAGACCCCCCTCCCAGCACCTTCTCAGTACAGAACCCCAGTACACACACCCGAAAAACAAAACCAAAGAAAAATCCCAGCTCAACTCGCCAGCCAATCTGCTACCAACCAAATTATCCTGTCTAATAGTTTGTGTTAAAAACAGGGGTTTAGTTACCACGCATTTACAAATACATGTGTAAGCTGCAGAGCCGCTCTAAGGCACCCCAATATTTCTGCAGTCCTAACTCTTGTAAATTTATGAGAGCCTGCACAGTGGAAGCACATGCATTCTAATAGATAGATTATATTAATATTATTATTATACAGGATTTATATAGCGCCAACAGTTTGCGCAGCGCTTTACAACATGAGGGCAGACAGTACACTTACAATACAATTCAATACAGGAGGGATCAGAGGGCCCTGCTCGATATAGCTTACAATCTAGGAAAGCCCAGTCCTCCTTAAAGGCACAGGGGCACACTTCTCATTACAGATCCCCCAGTAAAGTCCAACCCCCCCCCCCCCCCCCACAACACAGTTACCCCAATGCCTGGTAGCCCTTTCTCAGTAGAGGCCCCCAGTACAGGCCACCCTTACTGCACAAACCCCCCTCTTAGCCGCTTCTCAGTACAATCCCTCAGTATAGGCCACCCCCACAGCAGAGACCCCCCACAACCCTTTCTCAGTACAGACTCCTCAGTACAGACCATCCCTACAGCACAGACCCCACCCTCCTCTCAGGCCCTTCTCGGTACAGAACCTCCAGTACAGACCCTCCCTCCTAGCCTCTCCTCAGTACAGACCCCTCAGTACAGATGCCCCTCCCAACCCTTTGTCAGTACAGACCACCCCCCCCCACACCAGGGGCGGATCCAGAGTCTAGTCTCGGGAGGGGCATTGCCAGAAAATATTTTTTGGGGGGTAAATCTATCGGGGAAATGGCTGGTGTTGGCGCTTCATTCATCATGGCACCATAGTTGTTATGGTGTCAGGATGATTGAAGCGCATTATTACTATTATTACATTGTTATAAAAAATTAAATAGTTTAACTCACCATAATGCAGAATCAGTGGGAGCCCCGAGTGTGTCACTTGCCACGTCACCTGTCACCAGATTCAGATTGTCACTTGCCACATCCCCTGCCACCAAATGCGGATTGTCACTTGCCATGTCACTTGCCACGTCACCTGCCACACGTTGCGGATTGTCACTTGCCACATCACCTGTCACCAAATGTGGATTGTCACTTGCCACATCGCCTGTCACCAGATGCAGATTGTCACTAGCCACGTCGCCTGCCACCAAATGCGGATTGTCACTTGCCACGTCGCCTGTCACCAGATGCAGATCGTCACGTGACCTGCCACACGTTGCGGATTGACAGTCACTTGCTCTGTCACTTTCCTGCTAAGGTGGTCTCTTGTGTCCCAGAGTCAGGCAGCAGATTACCAGTCAGGCAGCAGAGAGATGATGTAATCTCTCTGCTGCCGCGGCTGCCTGCACGGTGAGGGGGGAACTGAAGGGATGCAGGGCGGGCGCCGGGCGGTGAGAGATGATGTCATCTCTCTGCTCCCCCGCCCGCCGGCTCCCTGATTGGTCAGCAGCCGGCTCGAGCTGCACAGCTGCTCATCCGCGCTCTCACCTTCCCGCTCACCAACTGAGCCGCTGGGCCAGCCCGCTGTCTCTCTCCCGCTGAGCCACCCGCGGGCTCTCTCACCTACAGAGCCACCCAGTGGCTCTCTCATCTGCGGAGCCACCCAGTGGCTCTCTCATCTGCGGAGCCGCCCGCCGGCTCTCTCACCCGCGGATCTACCCGCCGGCTCTCTCACTCACCCTCATTCTCAGACGGGGCAATTGCCCCGTTGCCCCCCCTGTATCCGCCCCTGCCCCACACACACACACACACACACACACTGTAGACCCCCTAGAGCACAGACCCCCCTCCCAGCCTTTTCTTAGTACAGACCCTCCAGTACAGACCACTTCCACATCACAGACCCCCCTTCCAGCCCTTTCTCCATATAGTTCCTCTGCAGGACAGCAGGAGTAGAGTCAATGTGGGACAGTCCCGCACAATCTGGCACTGTTGGGATATGTGTACAGCTGCTTCCAGCCATCATTGCAGCTTAAGAAGGCCAGTAAAACCATAGTTCAACCACCTATTTTACCACCTCTCCTGGCTGCCCGAGTGAACAAGCCTTTATATCCTAGAATGGGAAATGACCCCCCTAGATTCTTTGCTAACATGCCTTGCAACGCAATGGATGTGTTCTGACAGCTGTGGGTGCCAATACTGGAAAACAGTGTCCTGGCAGAGGGGAATTCTCCATCCACTTGTTTGCGTGAATGGAGGAATCTTTAAAGTGGATGTAAACCCAATGTCATCCTTTCTAAACTACTGCCATAGGGGTTATCTATAAGCAGGGTGCTTTGGCCAATTATGGCTCAGGGGGTTAAGTACACGCCCCACACTATATAAGGCCACCTGCACATCGGCCCTGTGTAGTATGTTGCTGGCGGTCAGAGAGAGAGATAGATAGAAAGAGTGTCATTTCATTTACTTTGAGCAGGCTAGCTAGATCTCACTGCAGACCGTTCCTGCTCTACTGTTTCTAATCTACTTCAGGCAGGCAATTGATTCAGTTAGCTAGATCTCACTACAGACCATTCATGCTGTACTTTTTCTAATCTACTTCAGGCAGGCAGTTGATTCAGTTAGCTGCAGTGTATTTAATATATATATATACACAGTCCGACTGCTGTCAGTTTAGCTAGATCTCACTGCAGACCGTTCCTGCTCTACTGTTTCTAATATACTTCAGGCAGTCAGTTGATTCAGTTAGCTGCAGTGTATTTCATATATATATATATATATTTTAGACTGACTGTATATATATTCTATACACTGTATACAGTTTAGCTAGATCTCAATGCAGACCATTCCTGGTGTACTGTTGCTAATATACTTCAGGCAGGCAGGCGATACAGTTAGCTGCAGTGTATTTAGTATATATATATATATATATATATATATATATATATATATATATATATATATATATATATATATATATATATACATCCCGGCTTTGTATATATATTTATATACACTGTATACAGTTTAGCTTCATCTCACTGCAAACCGTTCCTGGTGTACTCTTTCTAATATACGTCAGGCAGGCAGTTGATTCAGCTAGCTGCAGTGCATTTAATATATATATATATATATATATATATATATATATATATATATATATATATATATATATATATATATATATATATATATATATATATATATATATATATATATATTATATACTGTATTTATTGGCGTATAACACTCACTTTTTCATCATGAAAATCGGGTGCAAATAGCGTGTGCGTGTTATACGCCAATACTTCAATTTTAGCTGCCTCTGAGGGGACAGGGAGGTGGGCGGGATGAGCGCCGTCAGATTAAATACAGTGAGAATCTCCTGTTAACTTGGCGGCCTCTGTAATAGAAAGTCCCATCTCCTGGGCTGCCATTGGACCACTGATGGCAGTGGTGAGGCTGCTGCATTGATGGCAATGGTGAGGCTGCATTGATGTAGACTAATGAGGCTGCATTAATGGCACTTATGAGGCTGCAGATGGGCATTGATCAGGCTGGATTGATGGCAATGGTGAGGCTGCAGATGGGCACTGACCCTTATTTTGCTTCAAAGTTCCTTATTAAAAATTTAAGTTTTTTTCCTGAAACTTCCCTCTTAAAATGAATGTGCGTGTTATACGCCTGTGCGTGTTATACGCCGATAAATACGGTATATAGTCTAGCCAAGCCTATACCTGACTGTAGGTCATTCCTGGAGTGCGTGTTCAAAGACACTTTCAGGCAGGTGACTCAGTGAGCTGCAGTTCATAAAATATATATATCCATTGCATTGTAGTCCAGCAAAGCCTATACCTGACTGTATATATGCAGTATATACAGGCTTGTATGTGTGTGTGCGTGTGTGTGTGTGTGTGTGTGTATATATATATATATATATATATATATATATATATATATATATATATATATATATATATATATATATATATATATATATATATATATATATATATATATATAACATATGTCTGAAGCGTATCAAGCGTGGCCAAAACAGCAGCCGCTTGGGCACCACATGCTTGACCAGACATATGTCGAGCTCCCATGCAGTCCGTTGACAACAGTATTTAAAAGACCCACACCAAAGAACAAGGTGGACCTCCCCTTGCTCCTCATCAGCTGGGATCTCCAACCCCACTATAACTTCAGTCCTCTCAGAGACCTGCACTGAGAGGAATGAAGGTGTAGAATTAGGTGTCCCAAGCACTTCCGGGCAATCTGCTAGCGGTACACCAACATCTGATTGTAGCAGGCAAATTTCCCTACCCCAGTTGCTAAACCAGTGAAAAAAATTCGGTCCCAGCCATCCACATGCTCAGCGGCTGAATGCTAGTTTGGCTAAATTGCTAGCACTCCAACTGCTGCCTTTTCAGCTGGTAGACTCTGCCCCCTTTCGAGAATTTGTGGAATGTGCAGTACCTCAGTGGCAGGGCCCCAAACGCCAATTTTTTTCTTGGAAGGCCATTCTGGCTCTCTACCAACATGTGGAAGGCAATGTCTTGGCCTTGTTGGACAGGGCGGTCAGCGGTAAGGTGCATATTACCGCTGATTCATGGTCCAGCAGGCATGGACAGGGACGTTACCTTTCTTTCACGGCGCACTGGGTAACCCTGCTGGCAGCTGGGAAGGATGCAGGACAGGGTGCAGTATTGTTGGAGCTTGTTCCGCCACCACGCCTCCAAAATGCTGGTAGTGGTGATTCTGCCACACCTCTCTCCTCCATCCCCTCCTCTTCTTCTTCCTCTATGGCCTCTTCCTGTGCAGATTTGTCCTTGGAACCAGCGGTGCTACGTAGGCGTTCTAGGGGCTACGCAAGCACTCAGGCAAAAAGATGCCATGCGGTGCTTGAGTTGGTCTGCTTAGGGGACAGGAGCCACACTGGGGCAGAGATTCTGTCAGCTCTGCAGGGGCAGGCTCAGAGGTGGTTGACACCACGCCAGCTTCAGCCAGGAATGGTGGTTTGCGACAATGGCACTAACCTCCTCTCCGCCCTCTGACAGGGACACTTCACCCATGTTCCCTGTTTGGCTCACGTCCTTAAATTGGTGGTGCAGCGGGTCTTGTGCAGGTACCCGAGCTTACAGGATCTCCTGAGGCAGGCCAGGAAAGTCTGTGGGCATTTCGGCCGGTCATATAATGCCAGTGCTCGGCTGGCTGATCTCCAAAAGGAATGCAACCTGCCCAAGAACCGCCTTATCTTTGACATGCCCAACAGGTGGAACTGAACGTTTGCAATGCTGCAGCGGTTGCATACGCAGCAGAGGGCCATCAATGACTACCTGTGCGAGTATGGCACCATGGTCAGGGGAGCTTGGCTTTTTTTTCGCCACGCCAATGGCTTATGATCAAGGATGCATGCACTCTCCTGTCACCATTTGAGGAGGCCATGAGGATGGTGAGCAGTGACAGCGCATGCATCAGTGATACTGTCCCTCTTGTCTTCCTGTTAGAGCACACGCTGCGTGGAATAATGGACAGGGCACTTGAGGCAGAACAGAGGGAGGAAGAGGAGGACTTCCTTACCTTTCAAGGCCCCCTTTATCCAGACAGTATTCATGCAGGCCCACCTATCACACAGGAAGAGGAGGAGGAGGATTGTGTCAGCATGGAAGTGGAGTCTGGCACTCAACATCAGCAGCAGTCTTCAAGGGATCGTTTTCAGTCCTCAGAAACCCATGGACTTGTACGTGGCTGGGAGGATGTTGCTGCGGATCAGGTCGTCCTTAGTGACCCAGAGGACTCTGGACCGAATGCCTAAGCAAACCTACGCTGCATGGCCTCCCTGATCCTGCAAAGCCTGCGAAAGGACCCTCGGATTCGTGGTATCAAGGAGAGGGATCAGTACTGGCTGGCAACCCTTCTTGATCCACGTTACAAGGGTAAGGTGGCGGAATTTATCCAGCCGTCGCAGAGGGAGCAGAGGATGAAACATCTTCGGGAGGCCTTGCAGAAAGGTTTGTGCAATGCGTTTCCAGAGCCTGGGAGGTTACAATTTCCTGGTATTCATGGACAACATGTTGCTGAGGCTTCGGTCAGTCACAGAAGGAGCGGTGGAGAAGGTGGCGTTCAGACAATTTTTTAGTCCGCAGCCCCAAGGTCTGATCGGTTCCAGCAACCATCGCCAGCGTCTGTTGTACATGGTGCAGAAATACCTAGGGCCAAGATCAGACTTGGAGACCTTTCCAACCGAAAATCCAATGGGTTACTAGGTCTTGAGGATGAATCACTGGCTAGAGCTTGCACAGTATGCAATTGAGCTACTGGCCTGTCCTGCATCCAGCGTTCTTGTGGAACGCACATTCAGTGCTGCTGGGGGCTTTGTAACCGATCAGAGTGCGCCTGTCCACCGACTCGGTTGATCGGCTCACCTTCATAAAAATGAATCAGTCTTGGATCACCAGCTACCAAGCACCTGATGCTGATGTAACCGATTAATTTTTTTATGAATGTGAGATCCCTTCAAGACTGCCTATGCTGATGCTGAGTGACTATCCTGTTATGCTAAGTGACTATCCTGTTCCTCCTCAATGTTCATGTTGATAGCTTTTAAGAACATTTTTGGTTCTGGGCACCACCACCACTGCCTAAGGCCCAATTTTTATGCCCCTGTTTAACAGAGGCTGTGATTACAATTTTTGATCAAATATTTAACAGCAGGACTCGTTCCGGCGCTCAACAAGAGTATCTGTGAGGGGTTGCAGTGTTGTGGCAACACCACCACTGCCTAAGGCCCAATTTTTATGCCCTTGTTTAACAGGGGAGTGTAATTACAATTTTTGATCAAATATTTAACAGCAGGGCTCATTCCTGCGCTCAACAAGAGTGTCTGTGAGAGGTTGCAATGTTGTGGCACCACCACCACTGCCTAAGGACCAATTTTTATGCGCCTGTTTAACAGGGGCATGCAATTACAATTCTTGATATAATATTTCACAGCAGGGCCCCGTTCCAGCACACACCAAGAGTAACTGTGAGGGCTTACAGTGTTCTGGTACCACCAACACCTAAGGCCCAATTTTCCACAGAGTGTATAGGGCAGGCCATATAGTATATACAGGCGGTCCCCTATTTTCAAAAATCTGACTTACAAACGACTCCTACTTACAAACAGAGGGAGACAACAGGAAGTGAGAGGAAATCTACCCCATCAAGGGAAATTCTCTCCCTTCTCTCTCTTAAAATGGGAAAAAGGTATCTTCTCCACTGAGTTATCACCAATCCTTGTTTCCCTTAAAAACCTGTGTTTTCACCTTTCAAGTGAGGTGAAATCTTCTGAACAGGGGCACAGACAGCAAAACAAATGTTACAGGGGTGATAAACTTTCCCTATGTTTTCCAAAAAGCTTTAAAATAGATTTTTTGGCTGGAGCTACACTTACAAAATGTTCCTGTTCCAAATTACAAACAGATTCTACATAAAAACAAACCTACAGTCCCTGTCTTGTTTGCACCGCCTGTATACTGCTGTTCAGAGTATATAGGGCCTGGGGGCCCAACGTCTTTTCTTTTTTTAATTTGGGTGCGGGGTTCCCCTTATTATCCATTCAAGACAGAAAGGACCTAGTAATGGGCTGGGGAGTACCCATGCCATTTGTCTCACTGATTTTCATCCGTATTGCCGGGACCCGACATTACATTAAAGCCTCAAGCAGTTTTAAATGACTTTTATTCCTTTAGAAATGTAATTTTGTGCAGGGACCGTTCTAAGCACGGGAAACACGTGCCACTTTACAGGCATACTATTAACACCCCCAGGTACGACATTTAAAGGAATATTTCACTTTTATTTTTTTCACTTTAAGCATCATTAAAATCACTGCTCCAGAAAAAACGTCCATTTTTTAAACTTTTTTTTCCATTGATACATGTCCCCTGGGGCAGCACCCGGGTCCCCAAACCCTTTTTAGGACAATAACTTGCAAATTAGCCTTTAAAATGAGCACTTTTTCTCATGTTCGAGTCCCATAGACTTTAACGGTGTTCGAATGTTCGTGCAAACTTTCGATCTGTTCGCATGTTCTGGATGCAAACCGAACCGGGGCTTGTCCGGCCCATGCCTACTCCTCAACTTCTGGCTGTGCTCCACACTCTGCTGGCTGCACCTATGGCTGCCCTTCACACACTGCTGGCTGCACTTGATTTGTCCCACAGGATTCCTAATTCTGTTAGTGGCCTATACTCCCTCGGGAGGTTAAACGCTACACAGTCCCTTCTCCTCAGCATTGGGGCTCATTTACTCACTTGGCCACAAGACGACTAGTTGCCTCCTGCCCATATCCACCAGGCTGTTCTCAGTGAGAGAGATGTTGACACCACCATAGAACAGTTGGACTCCTTCCCACCAACTTCCTCCTGTCTCTCTCCAGTGAGTTTCCTCCTGACCTAGCTCAATCCCTGGACAGAGGATTCTCATATAGGCCCCCACTAAATCCAGCTGGGACCTTGATGTCTTCTCACTGGCTGCACCAGCTCTTCTGCCCCAGGGGCAGAGCCCCTGCAAAGGGATCTCCTCCTGCAGGACTGAACCTAGGAACACTGCACTCTCAGAGCTCCCAGCTGTCCCTGATTTGAAGGGACAGTCCATCATTCGGAACAAAGTCAATCTGTCCCTCTTTCCTTCTCATTTGTCCCTCATTTTGGACTGATCTGCTGTATATAGTTGTATATAAAATGCACTACATATCTATTAAAAAGTGTTTACCAGTGCTAAACCTTTCATCCAATTTCTAAATTGCTGCATTTGTATATTCCACAAGCCAATATGAAGGAATAGTAGTGGTAAAAAAAAGCACTTGTTGGTAAAACCAATCAATATTTCGTACACTTCTCCTTTTAAGGGGGTGTGGCAGGGGGTGTGTCCTGTGCCTACATACGTTTGCTAATAGGTGTCCCTCATTCCAGTGACAGCTGGTAGGCTTTTCTTCTGGGGGGGCGGCAAACAACCAGCACTACCGCCCCCTCCACTGACTCCCCCCTCTCACTGACCTGGCTCCTGATTGTTGGGTAGTAACTGTACTGTGAAAATAGCGAAAATTCATTTGCTATGGTCACAAAATTGGGTAGGATCGGGGGGCGCACTCTCTGCGTTCCCCCCCCCGCCTCTGGCTCTAATCAGGTGCATTGAAAAACACCCCCCCGCCCACCCCGCCATAGGAATTCATGGCGCCCGGCGTCTTGAAAGGGGTCGGGCACGTGGATAGGGAGGACGGCGGAGGTGTTGGGGGGGGGGGGGCGGTGCCTGTGCGCCCACAATGCACGGGCCGCCACTGCCTCATTCCCATCTCATAAAGTTGGGAAGTATGCACTCTGCTGCCCAGGCCTCAGAATACTTATGGGCTCTTCCTCCATCTTCTGGGCACACCTCCCCGTGCTTTGCCTGGAGTTCTATAAATATTCAGGCTGCCTGTTCTAGAAGACAGGGGGAAGCAACAGAACAGCAGCCTGTGAAACAATGAGCAGCCTTGAGAAATCAACCCTGCTCCACTGTTTACATAGGAACTAATCCAAGTTTACCTAGCAGCCTACTCTGAACTAGGAGGGTGCTACATAAGGGAAATGGTGTAATCTTTCTGGCTGCGCTTTCTGGCAAAGATGTATGAACCACAAAAGTGGTAATGCAGAATTCCACGTTCGTTCACAGATAAGACAGTAAACAAATTTGTAGTTCAGCCGCATATTTGCTATTTGGCTGGAGTTGAACTTGAAGTCAAATGGTTCAATACAAGCTTTAAACAAAACGCTAGCTCAGTGCTACAGTATGCAGTGTTAGAATAAACACGGACACCCTGGGACCAGCAGCAATTGACTCTGCAAGTCTGCAAACTGAATCATTTTGTAAGCTCTCTTAGATCAGATTGGAGGCTGCCACTACAATTTGGGATTCAGCATCTATATACTGTACTGTATATGTGTTATATATATTAAAAATATTGCCCTAACAAAATTATCAAACAGCAGTATGTAGCAACATAGACACAGAGCAACAAGTTATACAAAAAGATGGCTTTGGTTGTTTCTTCATGGTGTATGTTCCTATAACATTATGAAGAATGTCCCCACATATGAGGGACATTGGCTTCAAGCCATTTCATTAAGAACAATCAGAGCCACAAATCATCCTGTTCTCTTCCAATGTCTCTGAACAGTGCATTTCGTACAGATTCTGTATAGGAAAATAGATTTTGTGCCAGCGCAGAGAATAATAGGAATTGTCCAGAGATTTTCCCACTAGGTAGGATGCCATGCTGATGGTTGTCTTCAGTATTTTGATATTGTTAGTATCCATACATGCTCAAACTCTTATGCAGCATATACATGAGCGGACTTTTCGTCCGGACTGGTCCGATAGACCGAGTCCTGCGGACAATCTGATCGTGTGTAGACTTCATCGGACCTTCAGCGGACTTTTCCAGTCAAAAATCTGATGGACTTTAGATTTGAAACATGCTTCAAATCTTTCCGACAGACTCGAGTCCGGTTGAAAAATCCGCTCGTCTGTATGCTAGTACAATGGACGAAAACCCAGGCTAGGGCAGCTATTGGCTACTGGCTATCAACTTCCTTATTTTAGTCCAGTCGTACGTCATCATGTACAAATCCGTCGGACTTTGGTGTGATCGTGTGTAGGCAAGTCTGTTTATTCAAAAGTCCGTCGGAAGTCCGTCAAAAGTCTGTCGAAAGTCCGCCAGAATAGCAGTTGGACTTTTATTGCCGAAAAGTCAGCTTGTGTGTACGCGGCCTTAGGAAAAGTTCCCCTCTCTTTCTGTCTATTTGATGGGTTTCGGTCAGAACAGGAAGTGAGGAAAAAATAACCAGTAAGGAAACAGACCACAATAAATGTTTTTTTACCAGCGTGGGAAAAAGTTGGAAACTTTGCTGAACTATTACTGCTGTCTGTGTCCCCACTGAACAGATTTCCTCTCATTTCCTGTCCCAGTCATGAGTAAAGCTGGCTATAAACTGAGCAAATTCAATCAGTGAGTGACCCTATCAGTACCACGCCACCTGACATCCTTCGAGTGAAAGATCAAAGGGGGTGGTTGGAAAATTGTGGGTCGAACACCATCTGCATCCATTCAGATGCAGGCACTGTTCAGGTATTCTGACAGCTCACAACACTTGCTATCATAATACATTAGCAGCAGGGAGACATTCATCATCTGCGCTGTTTATCTGTTATGCCACGTACACACGGTCGGACTTGCCAACGGGACAAGCTCGGCTGGCATTTCTGACGGGAAAATTTAGAGCATGTTCTCTATCTAAGTCCGTCGGAAATGCTGACAGAAAAAGTCCGAGGGGGCATACACACAGTTGGATTATCTGACCAAAAGCTCCCATCTGACTTTTTCTGTCGGAAATTCCGACCAAGTGTACGCAGCATTAGATTTAATTTGTTCAGCCTGCAGGGTGAAAGAAACAAAACGATGGGTGTATGGTCAGCTTTAGCTTTCTACTTTTTCTGGCAAACAGTACAAGCCAACAGCCATGTCAGGTGGTATTCTTAGTAATGGGTGCCAGTCAGAACAAGGAGCAAAATTATATCTATCCAAAAGGGACACAGACAGCATTTAAAACTGATGTAGCATGACCCCCTTGGGGACTGCTTGGATGTACCTGCTCATCTGCACCACCATGACCCTGGGAACATTCCAACCCACCTGACACTTTGGGTTCAGACATTTTTGCACCACCTTAAAGTAATAAGTCAAACTTAATGAGTTTATATTCTATTAACTTTTACTGGGAAACTCAAGGAAGATCTTGTTGTACAGAGGAGGTCATAGATCAACTGAACTCTGGAATAACACTCCCAGCTCAGTGGAAGAATTCCTCTACAATAATACAGGTTAAGACAGTTTGGCAAACAGTATATTATATACACGTATGTACAATTGAGTACCACTTGAACATGACCTGAAAGGATAAGCAAGAGTTAAGCATTAATCCTGGCAAGACTTCCAAAGGGGAACCTAGGCCGGCCTATTCAACTTTTAATCCTAATGAGAGATCAATTAAACGAGAACGGTATGAGGGCCATTTAAGCAGTAATGACAGTAATGTCCCAGTTGCAGGCCTGATGGTCCTCACTAGCAGTGGGAAAAAAGGGAATTAAGGTCTGGAATGACCACTCTAACACCTCCATCCCTAAAATGCACAAGGAAGAACAGGTACTGGGACTTTGAATGAGGTGGGAGAGATTTGGCACACGTTCACAAGAAAATGTAATAAAATCCATTTATTATTTACAAAATGCTGTGTAACCAAATGGGAACAGCAGTGATTGTGCGTTACCCGGCATAGTGGCCAAGTTAACAGCATAAGTAAAAGCAGATATCAATTCATTACAATTAATATACATCCGTTAAACAACAACAATATTCATTGTGAGTTGCTGAGCCAGTGGATATACATACATCATAAGGAGTACAAAATTGTACATACATAAATTGAAGCAATATATGAACAATAATACACACCACAAAAATACCCAGCAGTATGAACATACAGAAAGCATCGATAGTGCCCTATGCATTTTGCGAGTCTCTGCTCGCTCTTCAGGGGCTGATGCATGGTTATTATATCTGAAACAAGAAATAATGGAAAAAGAGGGTATGTGTTGATGAATGAAAAAGTGGGGGCAGGGGGAGTGGTTGGCAAGAGAGGTCAGGGAAGAAGAGACCTCATACTTACCAATCCACTGGGCTGGGTCACCAAACGCTGGTGTCAAGATGGCGGCAATGGGCATATCCAGTTCGGGAGCTGAGGAGACGCAGTAAACAAAAACCGCAGTAGGGAAAAAGTCAGGATGAACAGCACGAACTGCATGAGGCATTTGGTCAACGGTCTCAGATGTGCCCATGAACATATCTAAAATATATATATGTATAATGTATATGGAGATGCACAAGTCTCAAAAGGCATGGTGGAAACAAAAAGAAAGTGTAAGATGGTAAATTCTAATGATTGGAATTGACATGCCAGTGTATAAATTGATAGAGCCTATTGTGTTCCATGTCTATATATATATATATATATATATATATATTTGACTGATATAAAATAATATGTAATTATGTGTGGCCAATCATAGCGACAAGTGGTATGGGCATGGAGGCTAAGGGCAATACCAAAAATAAATATAAAAATAAAAACAATGAAATATATGTGGTAGGTAATGGTGAAAAATTGATCAATGAACTCTATTGTGTATGGTGAAATAGTGCCAGCTATACAGCGAGTATAGAAAAATTGATGTATTACCTAAAAAGGTTAGGCAAGCTCAAGCATGGATGGTGCACTCCCGAACCTGTAACCATTGCGCCAGACCAACAAACCGCAAATGCGAACTGCAGCTGTGCCGAACATCCGGATATACCCACGGTGGATCCGGAAGCTCCGCCCCCAGCGTCATGTACGGATGGTGACAGTCTGGCGTCAGTGGCGCCAGCCCTCACAGGGGCTGTGCGAATGCAATCACCATCCCTCCATCCAGGATGTTCCACACAGCCCACAGCAATGTGAAGTCAGGAGATGTCACAGTGTGGGCGTGGAAAACATGGCGCCGAAGTGCAGGTGGCCACGCCTGTCCAGGAGGGCAGGCGAGGACCGCAGGAGGTCAAAAGCACCTCCCCGATGCACAACGCAGCCCCTGAGCTGGACAATACAATGCCAACATCAAGGCAAGCAGCGAGAGGGAACCAAACCAGCCCAGGGTGAGCCCCCAGGAGTGACAGTAGCAGTAGGGAGCTCATTAACTATATCCAATAAGGTGCAGTAACAAGGCAATGGTATTTCTTGAGATGGTTGATCCGACAAGTGTAAATGTACAATGTTCAAATAGAAATGCAGTAAAGTGTTTCCCCAGGGTAAAGCTGTCTGTGCACAGTGTCCCAGTGAAGCAACAAAGAAAAGTTTGGGTGGGCAATCGCCCTCTCACCAACAATCAGGCTGATTCAGGGCCTTAAGAACAGCGGTTCCCGTAGAGGCATCCTTGCAGCGGATCAGCTTGCGACAATCATATGATGCGAAGCACGAAGCGCGTGTTGTCTGATGATCAGAGTAGTGCTGGATAGATGTCTGATGAACAGCAAGCGGTGGTGGGCGTTTCATGGCTGGGTTGGAATGTCATATTCAGCGTTGTAGGCCTCGACCTCACCCTCCCAGCATAGACAGGTCCGTCACACAAATAAGTGTGATGGACACTTATAAATTAAGTGGGCCTGTGTGCAAAATTAAAAGTGGGTCCTAGGTACTGCTTAAAATAGTAATGTGGCAGCAAAGTGTGCCGCAGCAAAAAGTGGGCGTGGTTTACATTACACTAACTATTAGGCATGGCTTAAAGGAGGTGTGGTTAAATAGTCTGAGATGACTTACACAGTGCAGAATGTTAAACAGGGAATGTACAGTGTGGAGTGTACAGCAGTGGGTAGTATGTGCAGGAGAAGGGTGTAAAGTGTACCGCAGTTGGTAGTATGTGCAGGAGAGAGGTGTGGAGTGTATGGCAGTGGGCAGTATGTGCAGGGAGAGGAGTGCAAAGTGTACGGCGATGGGTAGTTTGTGCAGGAGAAGAGTGTGGAGTGTATGGCAGTGGGTGGTATGTGCAGAAGAGGAGTGCAGAGTGTATGTAAGTGGGTGGTATGTGCAGAAGAGGAGTGTGAAGTGTATGCCGGTGGGTTGTATGTGCAGAAGAGGAGTGTGGAGTGTATGGCGGTGGGTGCTATGTGCAGAAGAGGAGTGTGAAGTGTATGCCGGTGGGTTGTATGTGCAGAAGAGGAGTGTGGAGTGTATGGCGGTGGGTGCTATGTGCAGAAGAGGAGTGTGAAGTGTATGGCGGTGGGTGGTATGTACAGGGAGGAGTGCAGAGTGTATGGCAGTGGGTGATAGGTGTAGAAGAGGAGTGTGGATTGTATGGCAGTGAGTGGTATGTGCAGAAGAGGAGTGCAGAGAGGTATGTGCAGAAGAGGAGTGCAGAGTGTATGGCGGTGGTTTGTGCAAGAGGGGAGTGCAGAGTGTATGGAGGTGGTTTGTGCAAGAGGGGAGTGCAGAGTGTATGGCGGTGGGTAGTATGTGGAGGAGAAGAGTGCGGAGTGTATGGCAGTGGGTAGTATGTGCAGGAGAGGAGTGCAGAGTGTATAGAGGTGGGTAGTATGTGCAGGAGAAGAGTGTGGAGTGTATGGCGGTGGGTAGTATGTGCAGGAGAGGAGTGTGAAGTGTACAGCAGTAGGTAGTTTTGCAGGAGAAGAGTGTGGAGTGTATGGCGGTGGGTGGTATGTGCAGGAGAGGAGTAGAGAGTGATGGCGGTGGGTGGTATGTGTAGGAGAAGAGTGTGGAGTGTATGGCGATGGGTAGTATGTGCAGGATAGGAGTGTGGAGTGTATGGAGGTGTCAGTAGTTCTTTATTTTTACCATTTATTATTTTTTTTACAATTTTTTTAAATTATTTTTGCAATTTCATTTTTTTTTTTTATGTTTTATTTTTTTTGTGTGTGTGTGTCAGTAGGACAGTAGTTTTTTTATTTTGAATTATTTTATTTTTTATTATTATTTAATTTTATTGTTTTATTATTCATTTTTTAAATGTATTTTTTTTACAATGCTTTGGGGGGGGGGTGCAGTGGACAGTGTCAGTAAGGAATTGGATGGTGTCAGGGCTTTTTTGTTTTTATTAATTTATTTTCTATTATTTTTTACAATTTTATTTTTAATAATTTTCTTTACAGTGCTTTGGGTGGGGCAGGGGCACAGTGGACAGTGGACAGTGGCAGTAGAGCAGTGGATGGTCAGTAGTTTTTTTATTAATTTTTATTACAAATGTATTTTTTTTTCACAATTTAATTTCTTTCTTTTTTTCACAATTTTTTTGATGGGGGGGGGGGGTTAGGGCAGTGGATGGTGTCAGTGGGGCAGTGGACGGTGACAGTAGAGCAGTGGACGGTGTCAGTAGTTTTTGTTTTTTTTATTTCTTTTTTTACAATTTGTTATTTTATTATTTGCTATTTTTTCACAATGCTTTTTTCTTTTTTGGGGGAGGGGTGTCTCGTTTGTTTTTTTTTTACTTTTTTACTGGGGTTTTTCACCTTCCTCTGGATAAACTGTGGGTGAAGGATTGTGTATGCGGGATTGTATTTTTTATTTTTTTTGGGTTGAACTACATGGACTTGTGTCTTTTTTCAACTTAACTATGTAACTATGTAACATTTCAATTTTTTTATATTTATTACGATTCTTTTTTTTAAATTTTCAGCCCTGTTGGGGGGGGCTTTGGTGAGATATCAGAGGTCTAAACAGACCCCTAATATCTCCCCTTTGAGACAGAGAAAGGGGCTAAGAGCAGAGATTCCCCAGTCCTTTTCTCCACAGCCTCAGCTGCACTGAAGATGAATGGACAGGGGACAGAGGCTCCTGTTCATTCATAAACTGAAACATCATGAACACAGTTTACAATGCTCAGTTATGAATGGACAGAGTCAGTGATCACTGACCCTGTTCATTCAGAAAAGGAAGGGGCCAGTAAATGACACATTTATCTAGGACGGGGTGGGTCAGAGGAGCACAGAGGTGGACCGGAGGAGCACACAGGGGAGCCGTACGAAAACACAGGGGGGCCGGAGGAGCACAGAAAGTAAGGGGAATCCGATGGACAGTCAGGGCTGATCGGTGTGGTGGTGGGGGGGTGTTACAAGCACCGATCTCCCTGTATGGCTTTCAGTGAAGCAGCTGAAAGCTGCGGGAGGGAGAGGAGGAGAAGTGTCTTTCAGCTGCTTCACTGAAAGCCACAATAACAGGCACTGCTTGCACTACACTTGTAGTGGTGCGGTGCGTCAGTGGAGCGTTGGGAGGACACACAGAAAAAAAAAAGAGATATGACATACTTGATATTTTAGGTTGATTGATGTACAAAAATTGAAATTTACTGACACTTTGAATGCAGCTGGGAATAAATGGGTTTATAATACAAGGAGGTACCTTAATGTACAGTTGGCCAACAGGGCGAAAAGGAATGATTTGCATGGCTCCATCCACTATCTTGAAATGAGGAATAATGATCTTATTTTAGGATATGTGATTAAATAAGACATGATTACATTACATTATGAGAAGGTCCTCCTGTGCTATGCAGAAATTAAAAAGAAAATGTTTTAGCTGGAGGTGCAGCAGTAATTCCTCTGACTAAGCTGCCTGTAAAAAAAAAAAAAAACTATATCTAGATTTACACATTTAGAATATTCCACTATTACCTCCCGAGAGGCCTTCACATCTAAATTCTATAGGCTTATGAAAAAAGCACAACGTAATGTAAAATATACAGTTGATGTGGATACAAGCTCTGCAGCACATCCAATGCAACACAAGTAGAATTCCATAATATTTCCCCAACTACTTCATTTGTCTTTGCCATCTAAAAGAGCATTTCTCAATCTGCATGTCATATGCAATGCAATTCAAACATGCCCGTGGTAACACAGCGCTGTTCAGTATTGATGGACTGCTGTGCTGTATTACCCATTCCTGGAGGCCTCAGTCATGACTCAGATGAGACAAGGGCTTTCGTGCTGTGAATATTGCAGCAGTTTGTGTGAACAGCAGAGCTAGCACATAAAAATAGAAGAAAAATTACTAATACAGTGCAATATCATAAATGTTTGCTTTTGGGTTTAATACTGCTTTAACCTAGTAATCCTGCCATTAAAATGCTTCCTGACTAGGGTAACAACTGTACTGAGCAGCATTGTCACCTTAGGAAATGGAGTGTGGGCGCACATTACACTGTGTTAGGAGTCAGACTACATAACACTTTCCTTGTTGCTCTAAACCAGGTGGAGGTGTTTTGTAGTCTACAGAACAGAAATAGCAGGGTACAATGCTGATAACAGTCCAGAGGCAGAGAGCACAGGATGTTGGCAGCTCACAGGATTTCTGGCTGGATGGACAGTTATATTTTGCACTTGTCCAACAGGTGTAATCAATCACTTTCAATGGTATATTTAACAGAGAAAAAAGGAGCAAATAAAAGAAATGTATTGTTATAATAATAATAATAAACTTTTATTTTATATGATGCCTTTACAGGTATCTTTTCAAAGCGCTTTACAAAGAAAACACAAGAAATACACAGGATAAAACAAAGGGACAACTACGCGAAAGCTTGTCTAAAGAAAAAAGTTTTTAGATTTGATTTGAATTAGTTTAGAGATGACTTTCTGATGTTCTTTGGAAGTGAATTCCCAAGTTTTGGGGCATAGCAGGAGAAGGCTCTGTCTCCAATCAAGTGTAGGCGAGTAAGGGGGCAGTGGCGGAACTATAGGGGTCACTGCAGTCACACTTGCGACTGGGCCCTGCCGTTCTGCCGCTGTGGGGGGGCCCTAAGACCCGGCATCTCCCCCTGTACCTCTGGTTGTCCATTTAGAATGCAGTGAGGGGGAGGTGGGAGGCGACGATCGGCAGCTCTGTTGCCCGTGGGAGGCGGGATCTCCATGGGGCTTGTAGTTCTCTTGCTGAGTCTATGCAGTGGAGAGGGGAGGGCCTCTGACCCGAGCATCTAGCAGTTTCACTCTTCAATGTACAAGTGAGTCGCTCTGCTTGTACACTGTTACTGATACATGCTTGGGTCAGAGGCCCCTCCCCTCTCCATTGTATACACTGGGGAAGAGAACTACAAGCCGCATGGAGGTCCCACCGCCCGTGGACACTAAAGAGCTGCCGATCGCCACCTCCCCAGCCAAGGTACCAGCCAGGTACACGGGGAATCCCTGGAAGGGGGAGGGGGCAGTCTGGGGACCCTGATGTAAGAGGGAGGGCCCTCTGGGGACACTAATGTAAGGGGGGGCTCTCTGGGGACTCTAATGTAAGGGGGGGCACTCTGAGGACACTAATGTAAGGGGGGGGCTGTCTGGGGACACTAATGTAAGGGGGAGTTCTCTGGGGACACTAATGTGAGGGGGGCCTCTCTGGGGACACTAATGTATGGGGGGGCTCACTGGGGACACTAATGTAAGGGGGGGCTCTCTGGGGACACTAATGTAAGGGGGGCTCTCTGGGGACACTAATGTAAGGGGGGGCTCTCTGGGGACACTAATGTAAGGGGGGCTCTCTGGGGACACTAGTGTAAGGGGGAGTTCTCTGGGGACACTAATGTAAGGGGGGCCTCTCTGGGGACACTAATGTAAGGGGAGGCTCTCTGGGGACACTAATGTAAGGGGAGGCTCTCTGGGGACACTAATGTAAGGGGGGCTCTCTGGGGACACTAATGTAAGGGGGGGCTCTCTGGGGACACTAATGTAAAGGGGGGGCTCTCTGGGGACACTAATGTAAGGGGGGGCTCTCTGGGGACACTAATGTAAGGGGGGGCTCTCTGGGGACACTAATGTAAGGGGGGGCTCTCTGGGGACACTAGTGTAAGGGGGAGTTCTCTGGGGACACTAATGTAAGGGGGGCCTCTCTGGGGACACTAATGTAAGGGGGGGCTCTCTGGGGACACTAATGTAAGGGGGGCTCTCTGGGGACACTAATGTAAGGGGGGGCTCTCTGGGGACACTAATGTAAAGGGGGGGCTCTCTGGGACACTAATGTAAGGGGGGCTCTCTGGGGACACTAATGTAGGGGGGAGCTCTCTGGGGACACTAATGTAAGGGGAGCTCTCTGGGGACACTAATGTAAGGGGGGGCTCTCTGGGGACACTAATGTAAGGGGGAGTTCTCTGGGGACACTAATGTAAGCGGGGCCTCTCTGGGGACACTAATGTAAGGGGGGTCTCTCTGGGGACACTAATGTAAGGGGAGCTCTCTGGGGACACTAATGTAAGGGAGGCCATTCTGGGGACACTAATGTAAGGGGGGGGCTCCCTGGGGACACTAATGTAAGGAGGGCTCCCTGGGGACACTAATGTAAGGGGGGCTCTCTGGGGACACTAATGTAAGGGGGCTCTCTGGGGACACTAATGTAAGGGGGGGGCTCTTTGGGGACACTAATGTAAGGGGGGGGCTCTTTGGGGACACTAATGTAAGGGGGGCTCTTTGGGGACACTAATGTAAGGGGGGCTCTCTGGGGACACTAATGTAAGGGGGGCTCCCTGGGGACACTAATGTAAGGGGAGCCTCTCTGGGGACACGAATGTAAGGAGGGGCCTCTCTGGGGACACTAATGTAAGAGGGAGCTCTCTGGGGACACTAATGTAAGGGGGGTCTCTCTGGGGGATACTAATTTAAGGAGGGCTCTCTGGGGACACTAATGTAAGAGGGGGGCTCTCTGGGGACACTAATGTAAGGGGGGGGTCTCTCTGGGGATACTAATGTAAGGGGGGCTCTCTGGGGACACTAATGTAAGGGGGGTCTCTGGGGACACTAATGTAAGGGGGGGGCTCTCTGGGAACACTAATGTAAGGGGGAGCTCTCTGGGGACACTAATGTAAGGGGGGCCTCTCTGGGGACACTAATGAAAGGGGGGCTCTCTGGGGACACTAATGTAAGGGGGGCTCTCTTGGGACCCTGATGTAAGGAAGGGGCCTTCTGGGGACCCTGATGTAAGGAAGGGGCCCTCTGGGGACACTGATGTAAGGGGGGCTCTCTGGGGACACTGATGTAAGGAGGGGCTCTCTGGGGACCCTGGTGTAAGGAGGGGCTATCTGGGGACCTTGATGTAAGGGGGGCTCTCTGGGGACCCTGATGTAAGGAGGGGCTCTCTGGGGACCTTGATGTAAGGAAGGGGCTCTCTGGGGACACTGATCTAAGGGAGAGGCTCTCTGGGGACACTGATCTAAGGGAGAGGCTCTCTGGGGACACTGATGTAAGGGGGGGCTCTCTGGGGACACTAATGTAAGGGGGGGCTCTCTGGGGACACTAGTGTAAGGGGGAGTTCTCTGGGGACACTAATGTAAGGGGAGCCTCTCTGGGGACACTAATGTAAGGGGGGGCTCTCTGGGGACACTAATGTAAGGGGGGCTCTCTGGGGACACTAATGTAAGGGGGGCTCTCTGGGGACACTAATGTAGGGGGGAGCTCTCTGGGGACACTAATGTAAGGGAGGCCATTCTGGGGACACTAATGTAAGGGGGGGCTCTCTGGGGACACTAATGAAAGGGGGGCTCTCTGGGGACACTAATGTAAGGGGGGCTCTCTTGGGACCCTGATGTAAGGAAGGGGCCTTCTGGGGACCCTGATGTAAGGAAGGGGCCCTCTGGGGACACTGATGTAAGGAGGGGCTCTCTGGGGACACTGATGTAAGGAGGGGCTCTCTGGGGACCCTGGTGTAAGGAGGGGCTATCTGGGGACCTTGATGTAAGGGGGGCTCTCTGGGGACCTTGATGTAAGGGGGGCTCTCTGGGGACCCTGATGTAAGGAGGGGCTCTCTGGGGACCTTGATGTAAGGAAGGGGCCCTCTGGGGACACTGATCTAAGGGAGAGGCTCTCTGGGGACACTGATGTAAGGGGGGCTCTCTGGGGACACTGATGTAAGGGGGAGCTCTCTGGGGACCCTAATGTAGGGAAGGGGCCCTCTGGGGACACTGATGTAACGGAGGGCTCTCTGGGGACCCTGATGTTAGGAGGGGCTCTCTGGGGACCCTGATGTAAGGAGGGGCTCTCTGGGGACCTTGATGTAAGGGGGGGGCTCTCTGGGGACCCTGATGTAAGATGGGGCTTTCTGGGGACCTTGAGGTAAGGAGGGGCTCTCTGGGGACTTTGATGTAAGGAGGGTGGCTTTGGGGACCCTAATATCAGTAGGGAGGCTCTCTAGGGACCCTGGTGTAAGGGGGGGGGCCTCTGGGGACCCTGATATAAGGAAGGGGCCCTCTGGGGAAACTGTTGTAAGGGGGGGCTCTCTGGGGACACTGATGTAAGAGGGGCTCTCTGGGGACTCTAATGTAAGGAGGGGTGCTCTTTGAGATCTTGATGTAAGGGGGGGGGCTCTCTGGGGACCCTGGTGTAAGGGGAGGCTCTCTGGGGACCCTGATGTAAGGGGAGGCTCTCTGGGGACCCTGATGTAAGGGGAGGCTCTCTGGGGACCCTGATGTAAGTAGGGGGGGTCTCTGGGGACCATGATGTAAGTAGGGAGGCTCTCTGGGGACCCTGTTGTAAGGGGAGGCTCTCTGAGGACCCTGATGTAAGGGGAGGCTCTCTGGGGACCCTGATGTAAGGGGAGGCTCTCTGGGGACCCTGATGTAAGGGGAGGCTCTCTGGGGACCCTGATGAAAGGAGGTGCTCTCTGGGGACCCTGATGAAAGGAGGGGCTTTCTGGGCACCTTGATGTAAGGGGGGGCTCTCTGGGAACCCTGATGTAAGGAGGGGCTTTCTGGGGACCTTGATGTAAGGAGGGGCTCTCTGGGACATTGATGTAAGGGGGGCTCTCTGGGGACCCTGATGTAAGGAGGGGTTCTCTGGGACCCTGATGTAAGGAGGGTGGCTTTGGGGACCCTAGTGTAAGTAGGGAGGCTCTCTGGGGACCCTGGTGTAAGGGGAGGCTCTCTAGGGACCCTAATGTAAGGGGAGGCTGTCTGGTGACCCTGATGTAATGGGAGGCTCTCTGAGGACCCTGATGTAAGGGGAGGCTCTCTGGGGACCCTGATTTAAGTAGGGAGGCTCTCTGGTGACCCTGATGTAAGGGGAGGCTCTCTGGGGACCCTGATGTAGGGGGAGGTTCTCTGGGGACCCTGATGTAAGGGGAGGCTCTCTGGGGACCCTGATTTAAGTAGGGAGGCTCTCTGGTGACCCTGATGTAAGGGGAGGCTCTCTGGGGACCCTGATGTAGGGGGAGGTTCTCTGGGGACCCTGATGTAAGGGGAGGCTCTCTGGGAACCCTGATGTAAGGGGGGGGGCTCTCTGGGGACCATGATGTAAGGAAGGGGCCCTCTGGGGAAACTGTTGTAAGGGGGGCTCTCTGGGAACACTGATGTAAGGAGGGGCTCTCTGGGGACTCTGATGTAAGGAGGGGCTCTCTGGGGATCCTGATGTAAGGAGGGGCTTTCTGGGGACCTTGATGTAAGAAGGGGGCTCTCTGGGGACCTTGATGTAAGGAGTGGCTCTCTGGGGACCCTGATGTAATGAGGGGGGCTCTGGGGACCCTAATGTAAGTAGGGAGGCTCACTGGGGACCCTGGTGTAAGGGGAGACTCTCTGGGGACCTCGATGTAAGGAAGGGGCCCTCTGGGGACACTGATGTAAGGTGGGGCTCTCTGGGGACTCTGATGTAAGGAGGGGCTCTCTTTGAGATCTTAATGTAAGGGGGGGCTCTCTGGGGACCCTGGTGTAAGGGGAGGCTCTCTGGGGACCCTGATGTAAGGGGAGGCTCTCTGGGGACCCTGATGTAAGTAAGGAGGCTCTCTGGGGACCCTGATGTTAGTAGGGAGGCTCTCTGGGGACCCTGATGTAAGGGGAGGCTCTCTGGGGACCCTGATGTAAGGGGAGAGATAAACAAAAGAGACCTTGGGATTGTACGGGTGAGGGGGGGAGTGGAAGTAAATTACCTAAGAAGTAAGGAGGGAAGAGGGGTTTTTTTTTTTTGAAAGGGATAATATGATTGGTAATACAGGTACCCAGGAGTAGTAAAAAATATATACTTTATTAGAAATTTACAAAAGAAATATTTAAAACAGTGAACAGTTCATACAAAATATCTAGACCATATACATGAGTGTTTTAATCAAGGAAAACATACATATATGTGGTACTTGAGAACCCAACATGTTTCGGATAAAAAAATGCAATTCCTTCTTCAGGGGTTTCCTGTAAGGATATTGTATGATCTGGGGGGGTACATAGGTAGAATATACCAATCATTAGTACACATATACAGTATACATTATACATATAGCTATAAATGGTAGGTCATAGGAGCTTATAAGGGCAAACAATCATGATAAGAACTTGGGAAAACGAGAAATATATGTATATTTGTATATATCATAAGGAAGAGAAAGGACTTACTCGTTCACAGAAATGTGTGCATATCCCAGGCCGGACTGTAACGTGGTAGCTTACCAAGTTGATGTAAGGAGGGGCTCTCTGAGGACCCTGATGAAAGGAGGGGCTTTCTGGGCACCTTGATGTAATGGGGGGGCTCTCCGGGGACCCTGATGTAAGGAAGGGCTTTCTGTGGACCTTGATGTAAGGAGGGGCTCTCTGGGACCTTGATATAAGGGGGCTCTCTGGGGACCCTGATGTAAGGAGGGGTTCTCTGGGACCTTGATGTAAGGAGGGTGGCGCTAATGTAAGTAGGGAGGCTCTCTGGGGACCCTGGTGTAAGGGGAGGCTCTGTGGGGACCCTGATGTAATGGGAGGCTGTCTGGGGACCCTGATGTAAAGGGAGGCTCTCTGGGGACCCTGATTTAAGTAGGGGGGCTCTCTGGGGAACCTGATGTAAAGGGAGGCTCTCTGGGGATCCTGATGTAGGGGGAGGTTCTCTGGGGACCCTGATATAAGGGGAGGCTCTCTGGGGACCCTAATGTAAGGGAAGGCTCTCTGGGGACCCTGATGTAGGGGGAGGATCTCTGGGGACCCTGATGAATGTAGGAGGCTCTTTTGGGACCCTGATGTAAGGGGGGGCTCTCTGGGGACCCTGATGTAAGGAAGGGGCCCTCTGGGGACCCAGATGTAAGGAGGGGCTCTCTGGGGACCGTGATTTAAGGGGGGGCTCTCTGGGGACCGTGATTTAAGGAGGGGCTTTCTGGGGAACTTGATGTAAGGAGGGGCTCTCTGGGGACCTTGATGTAAGGAGGGGCTCTCTGGGGACCCTGATGTAAGGAGGGGCTCTCTGGGGACCTTGATGTAAGGAGGGGCTCTCTGGGGACCCTGATGTAAGGAGGGGCTCTCTGGGGACCCTGATGTAAGGAGGGTCTCTCTGGGGACCTTGATGTAAGGAGGGTCTCTCTGGGGACCTTGATGTAAGGAGGGGCTCTCTGGGGACCCTGGTGTAAGGAGGGGCTCTCTGGGGACCCTGATGTAAGGAGGAGCTCTCTGGGGACCCTGATGTAAGGAGGGGCTCTCTGGGGACCCTGATGAAAGGAGGGGCTTTCTGGGCACCTTGATGTAACGGGGGGGGGGGCTCTCCGGGGACCCTGATGTAAGGAAGGGCTTTCTGTGGACCTTGATGTAAGGAGGGGCTCTCTGGGACCTTGATGTAAGGGGGCTCTCTGGGGACCCTGATGTAAGGAGGGGTTCTCTGGGACCTTGATGTAAGGAGGGTGGCTTTGGGGATGCTAATGTAAGTAGGGAGGCTCTCTGGGGACCCTGGTGTAAGGGGAGGCTCTGTGGGGACCCTGATGTAATGGGAGGCTGTCTGGGGACCCTGATGTAAGGGGAGGCTCTCTGGGGACCCTGATTTAAGTAGGGGGGCTCTCTGGTGACCCTGATGTAAGGGGAGGCTCTCTGGGGATCCTGATGTAGGGGGAGGTTCTCTGGGGACCCTGATATAAGGGGAGGCTCTCTGGGGACCCTGATGTAAGTAGATAGGATCTCTGGTCACCATGATGTAAGGGGAGGCTTTCTGGGGACCCTGATGTAAGGGGAGGTGCTCTGGGGACCCTGATGGGGACCTTGATGTAAGGTGAATGTTCTCTGTGGACCCTGATGTAAGGGGAGGCTCTCTGGGGACACTGATGTAGGGGGAGGATCTCTGGGGACCCTGATGAATGTAGGGAGGCTCTTTTGGGACCCTGATGTAAGGGGGGGCTCTCTGGGGACCCTGATGTAAGGAAGGGGCCCTCTGGGGACCCAGATGTAAGGAGGGGCTCTCTGGGGACCGTGATTTAAGGGGGGGCTCTATGGGGACCCTGATGTAAGGAGGGGCTTTCTGGGGAACTTGATGTAAGGAGGGGCTCTCTGGGGACCCTGATGTAAGGAGGGGCTCTCTGGGGACCCTGATGTAAGGAAGGGGCCCTCTGGGGACCCTGATGTGAGGAGGGGCTTTCTGGGGACCGCGATGTAAGGGGGGGCTCTCTGAGGACACTGATGTAAGGAGGGGCTTTCTGGGGAACTTAATGTAAGGAGGGGCTCTCTGGGGACCCTGATGTAAGGGGAGGCTCTCTGGGGACCCTGATGTAAGGAGGGGCTCTCTGGGGACCTTGATGTAAGGAGGGGCTCTCTGGGGACCCTGATGTAAGGAGGGTCTCTCTGGGGACCCTGATGTAAGGAGGGTCTCTCTGGGGACCTTGATGTAAGGAGGGTCTCTCTGGGGACCTTGATGTAAGGAGGGTCTCTCTGGGGACCCTGATGTAAGGAGGGGCTCTCTGGGGACCCTGATGTAAGGAGGAGCTCTCTGGGGACCCTGATGTAGGGAGGGGCTCTCTGGGGACCCTGATGTAAGGGGAGGCTCTCTGGGGACCCTGATGTAAGGAGGGGCTCTCTGGGGACCCTGATGTAATGAGGGGGCTCTGGGGACCCTAATGTAAGTAGGGAGGCTCTCTGGGGACCCTAGTGTAAGGGGAGGCTTTCTAGGGAACCCGATGTAAGGAAGGGGTCCTCTGGGGACACTGATGTAAGGGGGACTCTCTGGGGTCACTGATGTAAGGGGGGCTCTCTGGGGACCATGATGTAAGCAGTGGTGTATTTAGGTTTTGTGCTGCCCTAGGCCTGACTAAACTTGGGCACCCACTAATTTAAATATGAACCACCCCTTCCTGTCAAGGCCACACCCCTTCCTTTTTAGGACCCGCCCTGTCATCTTCATCTGAGGAAGATAGAGGGACGTCGGGGGAGGAGGACAGAGAGGGTTGTTGTGGTGGTCAATAAGGCCTAGAGAATAGCAGGTTAGGCACGGCTCAGTCCGTAAGAACAGTAATGGATAATGGCCAACAGGCCCTCTTACCAGACCCAGCGAAACCGCAACAGTGATCCTGTGGCTCTCTGGTGGTGCGGGTAAAGCGTGGCTCCCTCTCTGGTGGTGCGGGTAAAGTGTGGCTCCCTCTCTGGTGGTGCAGGTACAGCGTTGCTCCCTCTCTGGTGGTGCAGGTACAGCGTTGCTCCCTCTCTGGTGGTGCGGGTACAGCGTTGCTCCCTCTCTGGTGGTGCGGGTACAGCGTGGCTCCCTCTCTGGTGGTGCGGGTACAGCGTGGCTCCCTCTCTGGTGGTGCGGGTACAGCGTGGCTCCCTCTCTGGTGGTGCGGGTACAGCGTTGCTCCCTCTCTGGTGGTGCAGGTACAGCGTGGCTCCCTCTCTGATGGTGCGGGTACAGCGTGGCTCCCTCTCTGGTGGTGCGGGTACAGCGTGGCTCCCTCTCTGGTGGTGCAGGTACAGCGTGGCTCCCTCTGTGGTGGTGTGGGTACAGCGTTGCTCCCTCTCTGGTGGTGCGGGTACAGCGTTGCTCCCTCTCTGGTGGTGCGGGTACAGCGTTGCTCCCTCTCTGGTGGTGCGGGTACAGCGTTGCTCCCTCTCTGGTGGTGCGGGTACAGCGTTGCTCCCTCTCTGGTGGTGCGGGTACAGCGTTGCTCCCTCTCTGGTGGTGCGGGTACAGCGTTGCTCCCTCTCTGGTGGTGCGGGTACAGCGTTGCTCCCTCTCTGGTGGTGCAGGTACAGCGTGGCTCCCTCTGTGGTGGTGTGGGTACAGCGTGGCTCCCTCTCTGGTGGTGTGGGTACAGCGTGGCTCCCTCTCTGGTGGTGCGGGTACAGCGTGGCTCTATCTGGTGGTGCGGGTACAGTGTGGCTCCCTCTCTGGTGGTGCGGGTACAGCGTGGCTCTATCTGGTGGTGTGGGTACAGCGTGGCTCCCTCTCTGGTGGTGCAGGTACAGCGTGGCTTCCTTTCTGGTGGTGTGGGTACAGCGTGGCTCCCTCTCTGATGGTGCGGGTACAGCGTGGCTCCCTCTCTGGTGGTGTGGGTACAGCGTGGCTCCCTCTCTGGTGGTGCGGGTACAGCGTGGCTCTATCTGGTGGTGCGGGTACAGCGTGGCTCCCTCTGTGGTGGTGCGGGTACAGCGTGGCTCCCTCTCTGGTGGTGCGGGTACAGCGTGGCTCCCTCTGTGGTGGTGCGGGTACAGCGTGGCTTTATCTGGTGGTGCGGGTACAGCGTGGCTTTATCTGGTGGTGCGGGTACAGCGTGGCTTTATCTGGTCTCCCCCAGCACAGTCCTCTCTTTTTCTTCCCCTGTAGCACTCTGCTGTTTGCTGGGTTCCAGGTCAGGTCCCCCCCCCAGCGCATGTATGTTGGGGGACTGTAGCCTGTAGTATGTCTGTGGACATACTGGGGCCGTCAATCTTCTGGGACTATGTTTCCCATAATGCCCATTCCCGTGTTTTGGATTGGCTCTCTGCTATGACAAGAGCGGGCAGAGAGCTGGGCGGCACTTAGGGGAACGAGCCGCTCTCCTCTCCTGTTCAACTTCAGCTGACAGGAGAAAGGAGGGGGGCGAGCGGGGGAAATACACAGCCGCTGTATACACAGCTCTCCTCTCCCTGTCACAGCGCCGCTGACTGTGATGTGTGATCACCGCTTTGCCGATGGGGGGGGGCGGTGGCTGCACCCACTACAACTGCTTCCTGGTGTCACCCGGGTGCAGTACGCCCCCCCCCCCCCGCACTCCCATAGCGATCTCATTTAGATTTACTCCACGGATGGCGGCCCTGCATGCGCAAGTCGGGAGGAGGATGCAGGTGCTTTTTTTTCGTGGGGGGTTGCCGCCCCCCCGCAAAGTGCCGCCCTAGGCCTGGGCCTTGTCGGCCTAGGCCTAAATACAGCACTGGATGTAAGGAGGGGCTCTCTTTGGGATCTTGATGTAAGGGGGACTTTCTGGGGACCCTGGTGTAAGGGGAGCCTCTCTGAGAACCCTGATTTAAGGGGAGGCTCTCTGGGGACCCTGATGTAAGGGGAGGCTCTCTGGGCACCCTGATGTAAGTAGGGAGGTTCTCTGGTGACCCTGATGTAAGGAGGAGCTCTCTGGGGACCCTGATGTAAGGAGGGGCTCTCTGGGGACCCTGTTGTAAGGAGGGGCTCTCTGGGGACCTTGATGTAAAGGGGGGGCTCTCTGGGGACCTTGATGTAAAGGGGGGGCTCTCTGGGGACCCTGATGTAAGGAGGGGCTTTCTGGGGACCTTGATGTAAGGAGGGGCTCTCTGGGGACTTTGATGTAAGGAGGGGAGCTTTGGGGACCCTAATGTTAGTAGGGAGGCTCTCTGGGACCCTGGTGTAAAGGGAGGCTCTCTGGGGACCCTGATGTAGGGGGAGGCTCTCTGGGAACCCTGATGTAGGGGGAGGCTCTCTGGGAACCCTGATGTAAGGGGAGGCTCTCTGGGGACCCTGATGTAAGGGAAGGCTCTCTGGGGACCCTGATGTAAAAGGAGGCTCCTTGGGGACCCTGATGTAATGAGGGGGGCTCTGTGGACCCTGATGTAAGTGGGGGATCCGCACCCAGATATATAACGATTTATTTTTATATATATATCTATCTATCTATCTATCTATCTATCTATCTATCTATCTATCTATCTATCTATCTATCTATCTATCTATCTATCTATCTATCTATCTATCTATCTATCTATCTATCTATCTATCTATCTATCTATCTATCTATCTATCTATCTATCTATCTATCTATCTATCTATCTATCTATCTATCTATCTATCTATCTATCTATCTATCTCTATACACACACACACATATATTATATACATGTGTATGACTTTCTTTACTTCGCTGCTATGGGCTGTAGCTCAAGATCTTTTGTAGACCCAGCAACGCCCCTGGTGGGGGCCCTTCATGGTTTCTTGCACCGGGGCCCTGAAGATTCTAGTTACGCCTCTGTAAGGGGGGACACACAGGAGACCATAATTTGAGGAGCGGAGGTTACGAGGGGGGAGGGGGTAAGTTGATGAAAGTTCAAACAGATAATGGGGAGCCAAGCAATGAAGAGCCTTATAGGTGAGCAAGAGGATCTTAAAGTCTATGCGAAACCTGACAGGTAGCCATTGCAAGGGCTCCAGAATTGGAGTAATATGGTCACTTCTATCAGACCTAGTGAGGATTCTGGCTGCAGAATTTTATACACATTGAAGTCGATTAATAGTGGATTTAGGTACACCAGCGAGTAGAGCATTGCAATAGTCAAGTTGGGAGAAAACAAGTATAGTGTATATCAGCTTTTCAGCTACAGTGTATAATAGCATAGAACACATCTGAGCAATGTTTCTCAAGTGAAAAAAAGATGTTCTGACAACATTTTGTACATGCAGGTTAAACTAGCATCAAATATCACCCCTAGATTTTTCAGCTTAGGCTGAAGCTCAAGGACAGTGCCATCTATAGATAGGCTACCAGGACTGGCCTTACATAATTGATGGGGGGTGCCAATAAGCATGACTTCAGTCTTGTCAGTTTAATTAAAGGAAATTGTGGGCCATGCAAGTTTTTATATGACAATTACAGTTAGGAGAGAATCAACCAAAGTAGAATCCAGTTTAGTGTGGATGTATAACTGAGTGTCGTCAGCATAGAAGTGATAATTGAGCCCGTGTGATCTAAGCAGTTGGCCAAGTGGAAAGATGTAAATGTTAAAAAGTAAGGGGCCCCCAGATTGAGCACTGAGGAACACCGAACTGACTGGAGCAACTTTAGACTGGAATCCACCAAAAGAAACAAAGTGACAGCTTCAGTAAGACATGATTTAAGCCATTATTTCAGAGCCAATTCTGAGACTCCAAATATGATTTCAAGGCGAGGGGATTGTGGTCTACAGCAGGGGTCGGCGGCCCGCAGGCCGCACCCGGTCCACCACCGCTAGATGTCCGGCCCATCAGATTGATTAAGTCACGGGCACCTGGCCCGCGGACATTTTCCTCTTCATTGGACAGCGGTGAGCGGCAGTATCACAGGGCTGGATGGGGGCGGCAACTGCTGGAGTTAACTTTTTACACTGCACAGCAGGTGATTGGTTGCTGGGCGATCCTAACAACCAATCACCAGCCTGTTAATGTAAAAAATGTTAACCAGCAGTTCCCGCCCCCATCCAGCCCTGTGATATCGATCTCTGCTCTACTCACTGTACACCTGTGTAAGGTAGTAGAGTTCTACCTACACAGTGTGTGTGTGGGTGGAGGGGGGCATAGGACACTATGGGGGGTACAGAGGACACTATGGGGGGTACAGAGGACACTATGGTGGGGGCCTCCCTACTAACATTAGGGTCCCCTCGGACACATCGCTTCCCCGATCACGTTAAACAGCCAATGAATTTGGCTGTTTACCACGTGATTGGCTGTGTCAAAGTCACAGCCGATCACATGTCATAACAAACTCGGCGGCGAGCTCCGTGTGCGCCGCCAGAGGAATGCAGGGCAGGGATCAAGGAAGGCAGGTGTCCAATCACAGCCGGTCACAAATGTAAACACTGAGGAGCAGTTCCTATATGATCTCTGCTCTCTCCTCACACACCGATCATGTGAGGAGAGAGCAGAGATCAGTAAGTGAGCTATCAGTGTAGTGTTCTGTCTGTATACTGTGCACAACATGACCCCCCCCCAATAAAGAGAACCTGTCACACAGCCCATCTGATCAATCAGCCCAGCCAATTAATCAGCCCATCTGTCAATCAGCCAGTCAATCAGCCCATCTGTCAATCAATCAACCCATCTGTCAATCAATCAATCAGCCCATCTGTCAATCAATCAGCCCATCTGTCAATCATCTGTCACAGGCCCACCGCCATTGGTACTGCCACACAGGCTACCAGTACCGCCATCGGTACCACCACCAGTTCCGCCATCAGGCCCACCATCGGTACCGCCATCAGGCCCACCATCTATACCACCACGCAGGCCTGCTACCAGTATCGCCACCAGTACCTCCACCCGTACTGCCACCACCTGTACCGCCATCGGTACCGCCACCACCACCCATACCGCCACCTGTACCACCATCGGTACCACCACCACCACCCATACTGCCATCGGTACCGCCACACAGGCCCACCACTAATACCACATCGGTAACACCACTACCACCAGCAGTGCCATTACATAGGCCCGCCAAAAAGCACTACCATAATGTCGCAAAGGGTTTACACACCTGAGGAGGCATATGCCCTTCTTACCATGTCGGATGATGAGAGCAGCGGGGAGCTCCCATCATCCGATTCTGGTTCAGAATACGAGCCAGTGGAGGATAGTGGATCAGAGTCTGAGTCCTCAGAGGAAACCATCCCTCCCAAAAGAATGAGATCAGGACCAAGATCAGATCTGCCCACCACCAGCAGCGCCAGACCCCAGGAAAAGGAGCCCAGTACAAGTACTGGAGTCACACGCCCAACCCGAAGAACCCAGCCCCAGTCCTACCTTCCCAATGCCCTGGCAAGCCCCTTATGGTTGCCTGCCAACTCAGGATCCGCTATCATCCCCCCTTTCACTGCACAGCCAGGTGTGCAGCCCGACACTACAAATTTTTCTCAATTTGATTATTTTTGTTTATTTTTCCCACAAGATTTGCTGCAGAATATGGTGGATCAAACTAACCTGTATGTATCCCAATTTATTGCTGCCAACCCCAATTCTTCCTATGCCCGCATGTTCCAGTGGCGACGCCTAACACTGGACGAATTTAAATTGTTTTTGGGCCTTACATTTAATATGGGGCTTACAAAAAAGAACGAAGTCCATGCATATTGGTCCACCAACCCCATCCACCACATGCCCATATATTTCCGCTGTCATGTCCAGGACATGATACGACATGATTAGAAAGAAGTTTCACCTGTTTCACATGGCCCTTTTTAATTTGTTTGTCTGCTACCAAAAAGAAACTCAAAACCAACAAATCACCTACTTCAAGTATATTGAAGATATCGTCACTGCCCTCATTTACCAACAAGGTCCCACCCCAGGAAGCATTCGCTCTGATAGCGTGAGTCGACTTCATGAGCAACACTTTCCCTATCACATTCCCCCCCACAGAATCTGGAAGAAGACGCCAAAAGAAATGCTGTGTATGCAGCAGAGGAGGAGTAAGAAGCTATTATTGTCCCCAATGTCCCTCCCAACCTGGCCTGTGCATCGGAGATTGCTTCAAAAATGATCATACATCCATCTAATATTAGTTCCCCTTATTATTAACAGACTGCCATTTCCCCATTTGCCTGTTACCATGTTAATTAAATGACCCTGATCGGTAGTCAGAAAATGATATGTGTAATTAATGCTGCTAGAATGCCTGGAGGTGCTACTTGGATGTTGGGCCTCTGTATATGGCCAGGCTGTGTAAAAGTGTCACACATGTGGTATCGCCATACTCAGGAGGAGTAGCGGAATGCATTTTGGGGTGTCATTTTTGCTATGTACATGCTATGTGTTAGAAATATCTTATGAATGGACAACTTTGTGTAAAAAAAATGCATTTTCATTTTTTTTCCACATTTTCCAAAACCTTCTGGAAAAAGAACTGTTCAAAAGACTCATTAAGCTTCATAGATTATACGTTGGGTTGTGTGCTTTCCAAAATGAGGTCATTTTGTGGACAATTCCATTGTCCTGGTGCTCCAGGGCCTTCAAAAGTGTAAGGCCCCTTTCACACGAGGCGGACTCCATTTCTACGGAGCCCGCCTCGGTCCGCCGGCTCAGCGGGAGATCTGTCTGTTGATCTCCACTAAGCCGGCGGATGACAGGTCCCTCTCTGCTCACTGAGCGGGAAGGGGCTTGTCAGGCGCCGCTGCCGCCTATGGAGGGATCGGACGAAAACGGACAGCATGAAGAAAAATGACTTATTTGCAAAATTTTACAATAGAAACTAAAAAAGGGGTGTTTTTTTCAAAATTTTTGCAGTTTTTTCACTTATATCGCCAAAAAATAAAAAACCCAGTGGTGATTAAATACCACCAAAAGAAAGCTCTATTTGTGAGAAGAAAATGATAAAAATGTTGTTTGGATACAGTGTAGCATGACTGAGTAATTGTCATTCAAAGTGTGAGAGCGCTAAAAGCTGAAAATTGGTCTGGGCGGGAAGGTGCATAAGTGCCTGGTATTGAAGTGGTTAAGGTGAGTGGTCAGGGGTTGATAAAATTGCATCTCAACCACCTATTATTACCTTTACATCACATGCGTCAAACACAATTCTTGCGGGCTGAATCTGGCCCGCCAGGCCATTTCATGTGGCCCTCACACCCAGGGCTCCCCCCCCCCGACAGCTCCTGTGAGGTCTGTGATTATTTCTGTGTACACGAGACTTGCAGAGGAGGGAGGCATGGGGAAGGGGATGAGGGGAGAAGGATGGAGCTGGGATAGGATCAGGGGGATGGATGGAGCTGGAATGGGATCAGGGGGAAGGATGGAGCCGGGATGGGATTGAGGGATGGATGGAGCTGGGATGGGATCGGGGGATGGATGGAGCCGGGATGAGATCGGGGAATGGATAGAGTTGGGATGGGATCGGGGGATGGATGAAGCCAGAATGGGATCGGGATGGTGGATGGAGCTGGATTGGATCGGGATGTTGGATGGAGTCAGGATTGGATCGGGGTGGTGGATGGAGCCGGAATGGGATTGGGGGAATGGATGAAGCCGCTTCCTGCATTCTGTACATTACATACTCCTGTCCCCTGAATTCTGTATATTACACACTCCTGTCCCCTGCATTCTGTGCATTACATACTCCTGTCCCCTGCATTCTGTACATTACACACTCCTGTCCCCTGCATTCTGTACATTATACACTCCTGTCCCCTGCATTCTGTACATTACACACTCCTGTCCCCTGAATTATGTAAATTACATACTTCTGCCCCCTGCATTCTGTACATTAAATACTCCTGTTCCCTGCATTCTGTGCATTGCATACTTCTGCTCCCTGCATTCTGTACATTACATACCCCTGTCCCCTGTATTCTGTATGTTACACATTCCTGTCCCTTGCATTCTGTGCATTACACACCCATGTCCCCTGCATTCTGTGCATTACACAGTCCTGCCCCCTGCATTCATAACATTACATACTTTTGCCCCCTGCATTCTGTACATTACACACCCCTGTCCCCTGCATTCTGTACAATACAAACTCCTGCCCCCTGCATTGTGTGCATTACACACTCCTGACTCCTGTCTTCTGTGCATTACACACTCCTGACCCCTGCATTCTGTACATTACATACTCCTCCTGTCCCCTGCATTCTGTACATTACACACTCCTGACCCCTGCACAGGGCTGTCTTTTCGCATGGGCAGCGACCCCAGCCAAGGCTGCTTGCACTTAGTGCCCTGGGGCCACTTTTGGCTCGGAGATTTTCCAGTTGCCTGTCAGTAAAATGAAGAGCAGTGGCGGCCGCCGCAATGCCTCCTCTTCTGATCCGGCACCGCCCACTGAACTGAGTGATATGCCTGAGGGGAGCAGGAGAACGCCGTGGTGCTGCTTGATTTCTCCTCCTTCCATCTGGCCCGTGCGGCGCCAGCTCTGTCCACTAGTCTGCATGCAGAGTCACGAGTGAGGACAGCGGGACTGCAGGAGAATAGGAGAAGTGAACTGCCGTGGAGTGGAAGAATTAAGGTGCTGCAATCTGTATAATCTCCCTCTCTCATCATTTTACGGTGCATCTCTCTCTCTCTCTCTCTCTCTCTCTCTCTCTCTCTCTCTCTCTCTCTCTCTCTCTGTCTCTCTCTCTCTGCCTTTCTATCTTTCTCTATGCCTGTCTCTCTCTCTCTCTCTCTCAAAGCAAACCCATTTTTTTACAGGTAAAAATAAATGGCCTGCAGAGCATTGCACTCTCTCTCACATACCATTGCAGCCTCTCTCTCTCTCACACAACATTGCAGCCCCTCTCTCTCTCTCACCATTGCAGCCCCTCTCTCTCTCAAACACTATTGCAGCCCCTCTCTCACCATTGCAGCCCCTCTCTCTCACACACCATTGCAGCCCCTTCTCTCTTTCACACCATTGCAGCCCCTTTCTCTCTCTCACACACCTTTGCAGCCCCTCTCTCTCTCTCACACCATTGCAGCCCCCCTCTCTCTCTCTTTCACCATTGCAGCCCCTCTGCTTTGGAGTAGCCCCCCAAAGCACCTTGTCCCCAACCCTTGCCCGGTGGTTATGGGGGTCTGCGGGCAGGGGGGCTTATCGGAATCTGGAAGCCCCCTTTAACCCTTTAACAAGGAGACCCCCAGATCCCGGCCTCCCCCCCTTGTGACTTGATAATGGGTACATTGCGGGGTTTTTTTTCTTTTTTTGGTCCGTTGGGTGGCGTGAGATGGATTCACATTGTGGGACATTTTTTTTTTAATCTTTTAATAAAGGACTTGTCCCAAAGTGTCTCCTGTCATTTTTACTATTTTGATACTTTTTTTGTAAAATGGTAGGGGTACAATGTACCTGTTACCAATTTACCGGAGAGGCCAGGATCTGGGGGTCCCCCTGTTAAAGGGGGCTTCCAGATTCCGATAAGCCCCCCCGCCCGCAGACCCCCACAACGACCGGTCAAGGGTTGTGGGGATGAGGCCATTGTCCCCATCAACATGGGGACAAGGTGCTTTGGGGGGGCTACTCCAAAGCACCCTCCCCATGTTGAAGGCATGTGGTCTGGAACGGTTCAGGAGGGAGGGTGCTCTCTCATCCCCCTCCTCTTTTCCTGCGGCCTGCCAGGTTGCGTGCTTAGATAAGGGTCTGGTATGGATTTTGGGGGGGACACCTACGCCATTTTTTTAATTTTGACGTAGGGTTCCCCTTAAAATCAGGTCTGGTATGGATTTTGGGGGGACCCCCACGCAATTTTTTTTTCAATTTTTGGTTCGGGGTTCCCCTTAATATTTATACCAGACCCAAAGGGCCTGGTAATGGACTGGGGGGAAACCCATGCTGTTTTTTTTAATGAGTTTTATCTATTTTGCTGAGACCCGACAATTCATTACAGCAGCGATCAGTTTTGAATGACTTTTTTTCCTTTAGAAATGTCACGGGAAAACTGCGCCACTTTACATGCATACTATAGACACCCCCAGGCATGATACTTAAAGGAATATTTCATTTTTGTTGTTTCACTTCCGTTTAAAAAATTTTTTTTTTTGCATTGATACATGTCCCCTGGGGCAGGACCCAGGTCCCCAAACACTTTATTATGGCAATAAATTGCATATAAGCCTTTAGAAGGAGCACTTTTGGTTTTTCATGTTAATGTCCCATGAACTTTAACGGTGTTCCGCGGCTTTCGAACTTGCCGCGAACACCACATAATGTTCGCTGTTCGGCGAACAGGTGAACACCCGATGTTCGACTGGAACTTACGTTCGAGTCGAAGATCAGGCTCATCCAGGGCTGTGTTTTGGCCTAGGCCGACAAGGCCTAGGCCTAGGGCGGCACTTTGCGGGGGGCGGAAAAAAAAGCCGCCCCCCGCATGAGAGAAAGTCCACCCACCCGATTCCCAGCTCCCGCGGCCGCCCCCAGCACACATGCAGCCCACGGCGGCCGCCTTGCTGTAGTGGCGCTGTTGTGTATGGGTGTGCTTGGCAGAGAGTGGAGGGGCGTGCGTATGGGCGTGCTTAGCAGAGCTCACGCCCCTCCACCCTCTGACAAGCACGCCCATACACTGCAGCGCCACCCGCTACAGCAAGGCGGCTGCCGTGGGCTGCACGTGTGCGGGGGCGGGCGCGGGAGCCGGGAATCAGGAAGACGGGTGGGGGGACTTTCTCTCATGCGGGGGGGTGGCGTGTGACTCACGCCCCCATAAGCGGGCGATGACTGGCGGAGGTGGAGCCTTATGCTCCGCCTACCCTCCTCCACACTACTTGACCCTTCTCCTCGGCACCGCAGGTAAAGTTATTGAAAAAAATTATAAGAGTTTTATGGGAACAGTGTTGGCATTTGATGGCACAGTGGCTACAATTGATGGGGCACAGTGACAGCGTTTGATGGGACACAATAGCTGCGTTTAAAGGCACAGTGGCTGCAAATGATGGGGCACAGTGACAGCGTTTGATGGGGCACAATGGCTGCGTTTAAAGGCACAGTGGCTGCAAATGATGGGGCACAGTGACAGTGTTTGATGGGGCACAATGGCTGCGTTTAAAGGCACAGTGGCTGCAATTGATGGGGCACAGTGACAGCGTTTGATGGGGCACAATGGCTGCGTTTAAAGGCACAGTGGCTGCAAATGATGGGGCACAGTGACAGCGTTTGATGGGGCACAATGGCTGCGTTTAAAGGCACAGTGGCTGCAAATGATGGGCACAGTGACAGCGTTTGATGGGGCACAATGGCTGCGTTTAAAGGCACAGTGGCTGCAATTGATGGGGCACAGTGACAGCGTTTGATGGGGCACAATGGCTGCATTTGATGGCACAGTGGCTGCAAATAATGGGCACAGTGGCTGCATTTGGTGGGCACAGTGGCTGCGTTTGGTGGGCACAGTGGCTGCGTTTGGTGGGCACAGTGGCTGCGTTTGGTGGGCACAGTGGCTGCGTTTGGTGGGCACAGTGGCTGCGTTTGGTGGGCACAGTGGCTGCGTTTGGTGGGCACAGTGGCTGCGTTTGGTGGCACAGTGGCTGTGTTTGGTGGCACAGTGGCTGTGTTTGATGGCACAGTGGCTGTGTTTGATGGCACAGTGGCTGCGTTTGATGGCACAGTGTCTGCGTTTGGTGGGGCACAGTGTCTGCGTTTGATGGGGCACAGTGTCTGCGTTTTGATGGGCACAGTGGCTGCAATTGATGGGCACAGTGGCTGCGTTTGGTGGGCACAGTGTCTGCGTTTGATGGGGCACAGTGGCTGCGTTTGGTGGGGCACAGTGTCTGCGTTTAATGGGGCACAGTGTCTGCGTTTTGATGGGGCACAGTGGCTGCAATTGATGGGCACAGTGGCTGCGTTTGGTGGGCACAGTGGCTGCGTTTGGAACAGTGGCTGCATTTGATGGGGCACAGTGAGGCTGCAATTGATGTCTTTTTTTCTGAATTTATTAGTTTGTTTGCACCCCCCCAAAAAATTTTGAGCACCAGCCGCCACTGTCATGTGCAAAGTGCTCCATGCATGCTAAAATCAATGCAAACCCTTTAAACAGTCCACATGTAGTTGCAGTCTCCAGGGAGTGGGGAAGGGTACCTGTTCCGCCCTCCCCCCTGAAAGGTGCCAAATGAGCCTAAAGAGGAAGGGGTGTGGTTTACAGATGATAGGGTGGGTCTTAAACAGGAAGGGGTGTGGCCTCGGCAGCAATGGGTGGGTCGTATTTAAATTAGGGGGGTGCATGAGTTTAGTCAGGCCTAGGGCAGCACAAAACCTAAATACACCACTGGGCTCATCCCTAGTTGGGAGGTATGCACAAGTGCTTTCACATCTCATGAGTAACATTATGCTCCTCCATACTCAAAAGTAACCAGTATTTTCTTCACTCCTGGTAACTAAACCCCACTGCTCATCTACTACTTTCCTCTCCATGACATGGCCTCCTCCATGGATGCACCATAAGTGTTTCAACAATTGTATGTATAGCCATAGTTATTTTTTAATAGAATAAAGAATAGATAAAAATCCTATTAGATTATTTTTTGCTCTCTTTAGTCCTGCTGTGAGGATTTCTGTTTACTTCCTTTTCTGGAGATGCAACGCGAAATGACAGGAAATCTCCAAGTGAGAGGAGTTTCCATTTTAGACAGTTATCACCAGAACAGGTGTCTATATTTGATGATTTCTTCCCTCTACTTGCTAAAGGACTACCCAAATGAAACCCAGAACCTAGCAGCAATCGCTATAGTAGTAGTGCCTACTACAGTGATTTCCAGCTTCAACAGGGTATCCCACAGGTATGAAATATGCATACTTACATTAGTCCAAACTGGACAACTGTAACTATGTAAAATGAGCTATTCCTGGTGTTCAGCTTGAAAGCAAAGGTTCAATTGAATTGCTAAAGAAACAGAAAGAAAAAAAAGATAATCAGTAGTTATCTTTAGCATTCAAGAGGTTTATAGGTTAATAATATTAACATATTATCAGTGGTTTAATCTTAGTTATCTGTTATGTAGAGCTATACATCTGTGGAAAATTATTATTATTATTATTATACAGGATTTATATAGCCCAACAGTTTGCACAGCGCTTTACAACGTATACAGTAAAACGGAAAATTGTATCATACTTACCGTAATTTTCCTTTCCTGACGCAAATCCATTGCAGCATACTAGTGATAGGCTCCGTCTTTCTCCCCTCCCTCAGGACCAATGATATAGCATAAATTAAAGGCCAGTTAGGCCCCGCCCCATTCTTCGTAATTAGCTAGATACCGAAACGCACAAGGGTGGGTCCGTATGCTGCCATGGACTGGCGTCAGGAAAGGAAAATTATGGTAAGTATGATACAATTTTCCGTTTTCCTGATGCCACCATGGCAGCATACTAGTGATACATATCCTAGCTGACAGGGTGGGTTCTACTTAACAAACCAAAATAATTATTTTATATATATTATATTCATATATATATTTTAAAATGGGACAGAAGACTGAACAGTCATTCCTGCGAAGCCCACTGATGACAAGGCACCCAGATCTATTCTGTAAAGGTTGAAAAGGTATCCTGGGAAAAGCATGCCACTTTCCTGTAGAATGAATCCATAGATGGTTTCAACTGGGCCGCCTATGAGGCCTCAACCCCTCTGGAAGAGGATGCATCCTGCCACTGAAGGAGGCTCACGACCCATTTCCCATCTGCACAACCAATCTTGCTAAAGTCCAGGAGGCAACCTCTTTTGCCTAAAGAATTCCATCTGGAACAGTGAAAGACTTATCATATGAAATGAAAAGAGCAATTGTGGACAGAAACTTCTTTCAAGCTCTGGGAATGACCGATTTGTGTGGTTTTCTTGCTTGAACATCTGGAAAGTTAGGCAATGGACAGATGATTGATAGATGGAGGGCTGTCGCTACCTCTGATATAAGCTGAACTACAGGATGCAGCTCTACTCCTGTAACAAAAGCAATATGCTTTTCTGAAGCTCTAAGGGCTTGAAACTCAAACCGACTTCTGTTTGACGATTTGCGCTAAATACTGGTTAGTAAACCGAACACTGCCCTGTTGGAGTAAACAGCTGAAATAAACCCCAACAGCATCGAAAGATTTTAATTGTGAAAGATTCTTTCTCGCGGTTGACGAAACCTCCTGACTGTCTTCAAATATTTGCAAACTAAAGGGCCTTTGGCCAAATTAAACCTTGTTCTTGCTGTCACCTGCAACCTCAAAAGAGTTTAGGGTAAGGTTCATGTCCAATCTGACCTACAAGAAGACCAGAACAGCTGCCACCAGAGGTGCAGAAAGAATAATATCTTGCCATGCAAAATAGAAAAAAACACAAGTTTGTTCCAGATCTTGGCATAGAGGCTGTTAGTAGAGTGCCTTTCGCACCCCCAAAGTAGAGCTCACTCTTGGAGCAACTCTGGAGCAATCTAGGTTCTGCAGCTTCCCCTTCCCGCCATTATGCTTGCATCTCTGGTCTGTGCATGTGTGAAGGGGAATCAACTTCTGTATTCTGAAGTAGATAGCCAGGAAGCACCAAGACTCCTATGGTCAGAATGGAGGGGTGGTCGTGACTACCATGCTCATTCTTGACAGCTTCCAGAGGAATTTCATTACGAGAGAAGTTGGGGAAAAACATATACAGTAGGCTTCATTGCAGTTTCATGGAGAAACTCAGCTTCTGTTCTCTGCTTTGGGGAGCGGAAACCGAGTCACCTCTTCTTAAATTGGCATTTGCTGTGAGAAGCAAAGAAGCCTGTTTGTGGTAGGCCACCTGTGGACAAGCCTCCCCCTCATGCTCTGGCAAGCTTGCATGATGGACAGTATGTCCGTGTATTCTAGTCCCCTAGGAGGTAAATTGCTTCCGGAATTTGCTGGTGATCTTCCTACCCAGACATTCTGGGTTCTACATCTCTCAATAGCATATTTCCGTGAGATCCTCCCTGGAGCTGAAAATACGCAATTGCTGTCCTGTTGCTCAACCGCAAGATGACTGGTCACCCTTGATTCTGTGTAGCAATGTCAAAGTGATAAAAAAGGCTGCCTGACCTTCCAGCGCTTTCAAGACTACCTTCCTTGGCTAGCAATCTCCGCTTGCCTTGTAAGTATTGTAATCGCCTTGGTTGCAGTGGATCTGGCAGTTCCGAGGGGGAGAAAAAGGTCCGGAGAAGGAACAGTGAGGAATCCACCGAAGTGACCATGAGTGCCTATCCTCCAAAGATCTGCACAATCCACTGTCCAGTAACCCGTGAAGCGTGCCCACTGGGACTTGCCTTAAAAGTCTGGGCATGCGCCCAGTAAAAGGGTTTTGTGGGTACCTGCGGCATACACAAAGATTTTCATTTATGAACCTTATGAAAGGTTGCCCCTAGAGGAGCGGAACCTAGCGGGAGAAACACATTTCTCCCTTTATTTATTATTATTTATTTTTAGTTATATATATATTTTTTTTACTTTCCTGCTTTCTGTTATGGGAGAAGAATGGACCCTCCTCCTGTCACTTCCGACATGGCTGTCTCTGGTTTCATATCAAACCAGTCACCTATAAAGTGACTATTCCAATTTTGTTTCTAGGAGGTCAAACACAGCCCCGGGTCTCAACCATAGGGTACCCCTAGCCGTAACTGAGTAAAGCATTGCCTTGGCCAGGCACCAGGTTGAGACTATTACTGCTTCCGCAGTGAAATTTGCCGATACATCTTGGCCGGGTCCCAAGATATCAGCCCTAAGGATTTCCTCCCCAACCATATCCTGGGAGCAGAAACCCAAAGTACCCGTCACCAAGGTAAGGGCCTCTGTTGAGTGGCAGGCCCTTCCCAGCTGCCACCCTATTGGAGAACAGCCAGTCCCACTGTAGGCATGGATTTCCGCGATGCTATATCCGCCTTGAATTAAACCAGTTTCCTAATGGAAAAGTGATTGCTCATTGAAAGGGTAAATATGACTTTGCCTTTTAACCCATGTAATGGTCTGCATGACTGCCTGGATACACAGTTCTCCAAAGAAAAACTGACACCAAGTAGCTCCAGATCTTCCTCTGGTGCAAGGGAGCTAAAATCATTTGCAGGCTGCACCCCCTCCTCAGGAGTACTGAGAGGATGAGTAATCCATGAGGCAGGTTGTTCTGCTAGTGGCTAGACCCGCAACAAGGGGGCTGGCTAGCTAGAGTAATTACAGTGAGTTTAAAACAGAAGTTTTGTGCCACCTTATAAGTAATAAGGACATTCGGTATTACCTGTCAGCTGCAAACTTCAACCAGGCCGACTTCACTCACCAGCCTCCTTGGCATAGGCACTGTGCCACAGGTCCTGCAGGACTCTTGTTGGGGTGCTGGGTCTGGGAAAGAAGAGCTAAGATGTTTTCCTTGGAACCTCTCTCTTGAGTGGGAGTGGCATCCGAGCTATGCTTCTCTGAAGAACGTCCGCCTTTCTATGGCCTCTGGCTCTGGCCTTTGAGAGCATGGGCGCGAGGAGCTGAAGCAAATCAAAGCAAACTGCATGAGAGGGCACTCTTTTCCTGAAAACTTACCGACACGGTTGTCCCCACCTAAGCGTTGAGGGTCTTTTGTATGGGTGGTGACTGATACTCGAACCGTGGAGAAATGGGACGACCAGCTGAGAGACGGACAGCCGCAGAAAGACAGAGAAGAGGAAAAATAGATAAGGCAACAGCAACTTCGCTTCTCCCTCTATTAATGTATGTCTAAATATATACATACACATATATACATCTACACACTCTCTCCTTTCCCCTTTTTTTTAAAAAAAACAATATGCATGCATATATAAATACATGCACAGCTCCATATAACACCCCCCCCAAATACATACATACATACATACATACCAACCAACATAAGAACACACACATATATACACAAACATATACATGAACATATATACATACTGTAGAGGATCAGCCTGGGGCAGGGTTAAGAAGGAGTTAATCGAAGAGGGCGGGTATTTCCCCTTCAGACCTGCTTATTGTCAGCTGGGCTGAAAGTCTCAGAGAGGAGCTGTTTGAGTAGGGGAGAGAGAGAGACAATGTGTGAAAATGTCCATTGCTGGATGGTGTGCTGGGTGAGCTTAACCACATAAAGACTGTAGCTCTGATTAGAGCCATGAACTATTACCTATAAGCCTGTGTGCTGCTGAACTGTGATCTGTACCTGTGTACACAACCGTGTGACAAGACAAGTCTGTCTTATCTTATGTTTATTTTGCCATTTTGCTGAATAAAGCCACTTTTGTTTTAATGGGCTGTCTCTGAGCCAGCTGTCCACCCCTCTGATCCCCCACAATACACATATATATATATATATATATATATATATATATATATATATATATATATATATATATATATATATATATATATATATATATACACATACCCCCTGCCCCAAACCTATACATACACAACCTACAAACATAAGCTATACCTACAGCCGGCCTAGGACAAAGGACAGGGAACCTGTCTAGGGGGCGTAATGTACCCAGACCAGTGCCACTGCAGGAGGTGCAGAAAATGAGAAAATGACAGGAGACAAACAAAGGCAAAAGTAAGAAGGATGCAAAGCTGGCCTCCCCAAACCCAACAAGCTTTGCAGACACCAACCTTAAAGGCAGATTTCAGTCCTAAAGAGGAAAAACTGCTCAGCTCCATTGAGACCCACAGAAGGAGCTCCCAAGCTACTCTGGCGCTTTTAGCAGCCTGATACTGGGACTATGTACTGGGAGAGGCTTAACCCTGGAGGCAGAGGGGGGAACATAGTACTACTTACTCTTCACTGGTGCATGGAGGCAGGGCCGGATTAGCCACAAGGCCATCGAGGCCAGGCCTCGGGGAGGCAGTGGTGTAGGGGCGGCGCCGCTCCTGCAGCGACTTCGCGGCCGCCCCCCCCTTTCGTGCTGCCGATTACAGTCTATTATGGGCACCAGTGCCCATAGAAAAGATGGCCGCGAGCCAACCACGAAACTGCGCATGCGCCGTTCCGAAGCCGGCCGGGCTCGGGAAAGCTCGTAAGCGCTCGGCCGGGCGGCGCATGTGCAGTAGCGTGATTGCGCCGCCCGGCGCCATTTTTGAAAAAATTGAGAGTAGCAAGTAATGTCAGCGGTGCGGTGGCGGGGGGGAAAGATGACATCTCTCATTGCCCGCACCGCTGTTCAGCCCTCCTCCTTCTGGTGGCAGGCAGCATGGCAAGTGACATCCCCATCTGGTGGCAAGTGACATCCCCATCTGGTGGCAAGTGACATCCCCATCTGGTGGCAAGTGACATCTCCATCTGGTGGCAGGCATGGTGGCAAGTGACATCTCCATCTGGTGGCAGGCATGGTGGCAAGGGACATCCCCATCTGGTGGCAGGCAGCGTGGCAAGGGACATCCCCATCTGGTGGCAGGCAGCGTAGCAAGTGACATCCCCATCTGGTGGCAGGCAGCGTGGCAAGTGACATCCCCATCTGGTGGCAGGCATAGTGGCAAGTGACAAGAGATGGTGGCAAGTGACACGCTCAGGGCTCCCAATGATTCTGCATTATGGTGAGTTGAACTATTTCAATGTAATGATAGAAGTAATGTGTTTCAATCATCCTGACACCATAACAACCATGGTGCCGGGGATGATTGAAGCACTAACACCAGCCATTGCCTTGAAAATTTGCCTGCGAAAAATCCTTACCCCTCGTGCGCTTACCCTGAAGTATTTTTAGCCTGTACAATTAAAGCCAGTTATTTTCAGTGTTCTCGTGTGTGGAGATATGTTTTTAATTGATCTATTGTAGAAGTCATCGATAAAGGACGTGGTGTGTGTGTGTGTGTGTGTGTGTGGGGGGGGGGGGGGGGGCGGCATTGAAGGACCCGGCCTTGGGGCGGCAAAGGGAGTAAATCCGAGCCTGCATGGAGGTATGAAGACAAAAAGAAGAATGGGGCGGGGCCTAACTGGCCTTTAATTTACGCTATTTCATTGGTCCGGAGGGAGGGGAGAAAGGCGGAGCCTATTACTAGTATGCTGCCATGGTGACATCAGGAAATCATTTATGGTCAATATGTATAGTTCTGGACATTTATAAAATTGTAACATTAATTGAATTTTTCGAAAGATTTTTGTAGGACCTTTTTTTCCCACCCTTATTTTCCCTTCCATTTTCTATCTAGGGTATAATGGTGTTCACATTTGTTATGTTTTGGCAAAACATAACCTATAAATAGCTTTCGCTCTCTTTTCTCCTTGTTGGTCCCTTCTATTGTTGTCCTTCACTCTATCTTTATAGAGAATAGAAAAACAGCAAGTAAATTAGAAAGAAAGGACATCAGTTTGGAAAAAGGTATCAAGAAATAGAATTAAAGAAAAAGTCCTTCAAAAATCTTTTTAATAAAAGAACAAAAGATTTCTTTATCAATGTTCATTGCGCACCATATTAACCTTATATTATTTATGTTTTGCTTCAATACAGTAGTTACAGTTGCATAGATGTGGAGCCTGCATAGTTAATTCTGAAGTAAAACCCGACCTCCACTTCTCAGCTCACTTGATGAGCACATCCTGTCCTGGGGCCCACTCATCATTGAGGTTACTACAGGACAAACCGCCTTTTTTCTGCAACTGCAAAGGGAATGTAGGGAAGTGTAGTCTTCCCAGCTCATACTCTGAAAGTCCTGATTATTGCACTTCCCCAATAATCACATAATCTTCTGCTGTTTACACTTTATGTGTTTTTACAGCTAGTAGTATTCATTAACGTGGTACTGCTGGTTGAATATCACAACTAAGCCAGTATTACAGTCTCACCAGCTTGCAAAGTGCATTCAACATACACTGCTCTGTTCCTTGCTGGAATTTATGGATGAGCTGGTTTAAAATTAGTAGCTGCAGTGCTGAGAAAACATTCTTCAGGGTCACCAACACATCGGTCATTAACCATGGGATATGTTTTTTGACTTGGTGGGATATAGTGAAGTTAATTACCATTCTTGTGATTTGAGGTCAAGAATAGTCCTGTCTACAGAACTCAATATATCTGTCATTATATCTAGCAGAGTTTATTGGTTACGGAAAAGTGCAATCGCTCTAAAAATAATACAGCCTTAAGCTGGCCATACACTGTACAAATTTCCACCAGTTCCTGAGGAACTGGATTAAAAATTCACTCATTGGGTGGCCCTGTTTCACCCTCCCGCCTAACATCCCTTTATTAAAAAAATAAAAAATTGATGACTGAAAAGCGGCTGCATCCAATAGACCACAGGGGTTGATTTACTAAAATTGGAGAGTGTAAAATCTGGTGCAGCTGTGCATGGTAGCCAATCAGCTTCTAACTTTAGCTTGTTCAACAAATTTTTTTCATTAAAACCTGGAAGCTGATTTCTAGTTTCTAGTCACCAGATTTTGTACTCTTCTGTTTTAGTAAATAAACCCCAGAAGATGATGTGTTTGATTTTTTTTTTCTTTGAAAATTCTTTTTTTTAATTGATTTTAAAAGGGTATACTATACAACACAGGCCTGTTGGGCATACCCAGTCTTAACAGGTACAAGGACCAAAACTATCTATACATAGACAACTAACTATAAACCCCCCCACCCTAACCCTCCCCCCTCTCCTAATGCGCAACACGCCCCCCCCCCCGTACATTAGGATAAAAGAAATCCATAAGGAAATAGCAAAATCAGTATGAAGGCGATAATCCTACATCCTCCAATATCTTCCAGTGCTCCTGTCTACAATCCAACAGCCTTGGGTCTACAACTCCAGTTGATCAATAAGGTAAGGTCTGCTAGTACATAACCATTGAAGCATGTAAATGTAACAACCATCAAGAGGTGTACCCTTTGACAAGCACATTCCCTGTCTCTTACAACTTGTGAGAGCTATAGAAAGCCTCATCCAACAGTTGACTAATCTGACAGCCAGCCCTGCCAAACCTTCTCAAATTTGTCCTGGCATCCCCGAGTCACATATGTTGCTTTATGAAATGGTAATGATTTATTAACAATACCCTTTCAGATTGCTAGTGATGATGCCTCTGACTTTTTCTAATATAATATAATGGATTTATGTGCATAAAATAACGTGATGGACAGAAACGTCATCTGCACCCATTTTGGTACCAAGTCTTCAACTAACCCCAAGAGGTAAACTGGAATGATTAAAAGGATTGGCACAGACAGAAGCTCCTGTGTGGGGAACCTCTGACCAAAAAATGTGTATCTCCAGACAATGCCAAAAGATGTGATCAAAATCAGCAGGTGAGGCAGTACATCTCCAACATTCCACTGAAGTGAACCCATAAACTCAATAGAGGCTAGGGGGCGTGAACAAGATGGCGACCTGAGTGGATGCATGTGCTGGAGCTCCCCTAGCCTTACCTGTTATATCTCCTACAAATTTGTCCTCTCCGCCCTACACAGTGGCCGCTGATACACTCATGCACCACCAATCATCGTGGGACTAGGTCTGGACAGGGTTGGAAGCTCCATTTTCCTCCCTTGGTAGAGGAAACTTCTTCGGCCTCTGGCACCCACGTGGAGGCCCGCACACTCTCCATCTCCAACATGGTGTCCCAGGCAGGGCTAAGGGATCCATCTGCTCAGCCGGGTCTGTCCGACATGATAACAGCCATCACTGCCTGTCAAGTCGCCCTGACCTCTAAGATTGAGGCGGTGCAGATGGATGTGGGGCTCCTCTGCCAGGACATGGACAAGGTGAGGCCCCATCTTCCTTTAGCGGAACAGCGCCTGGGCCATACTGAGGATACAGTGATGGAGCACACTACTGCTCTCCTCTCCCTACAAACCAAAATAAGAGCATTGGAATACAAGGCCGATGATGTGGAGAATCGCAACAGGAACAATCTCCATATTGTGGGCCTTGCTGAAGGTGTGGAGGGCCGAAATCCGACTGTCTTGGTAGAAAACCTGCTACGCACCCCGCTGCCTGCTGCCCTATTCTCTCCCTTCTATGCAGTGGAGAGAGCCCATTGTATACTGCCCAAGCCTGGACCCCCTGGGGTGTTACACGCACCTTCATCATCAAATTCCTCAATTTTAGAGACAGAAATTACGTCCTCTGTGCAGTATCATTCGATCACTGTCACTTACAAAATACTAAACACATAACTGCAGCATTCGCAGAGTCAGGCCTAATACCTGCGAAAGTCCCCGATTACATTTTCTGGCCGCTTGTCTATCAAACAGTATCTTCCCAGCAAGAGTGCCAGACATGGGGTCAAGATGTATAAGCTCTGTGACAGGGCAACAGGCTATACATATAGTTTTATGGTTTACGAGGGAAAAGAGTTACGTGGAGCCAGAGAACTGCCCAGACTACATAGGGAGCACTGGTAAGATTGTGTGGGACTTGGTGTCACCCTTATTCAGAAAGGGGTACCACTTGTACGTGGCCAAATATTACACAAGCGTACCACTTTTTAGTCACCTTTTTGATTGTGGAATTGGCGCATGTGGCACCGTGCAATCTAATCGCTGGGGCTTCCCCCAGTGGCTTGTAGAATCCTGACTTAGACGGGGGGGGGAGAGAGCCTGCTTGAAATGTAATAATTTGTTAGCAGTGAAGTGGAGGGATACACAGAATGTTTTCCTTCTGTCCTCCCTTCACGCAGGTACAACAGTCCAAATTCCTACAGCAACTGGTGTTGTGGAGAAACCCCTCTCTGTCCACGAATACAACCTTAACATGGAACACCTTAACATGGAAGGGGTGGACCTCAACGACCAGTTGTTGGTGCCGTACCTAATTGCCCGTAAGGCCAGACGATGGTATAAAAAATCGTCTGTACATTTATTCCAATTGGCTCTGCTGAATGCTTTTGTGCTATACAAAGCTTCAGGAAGAACTGGATCCTCCTAAAATTCCAGGAAGAGATCATCAGAGCCCTTCTGTTTCCAGACGGTGCTGTGGCCCACCTTCCCAACGCAAATGCAGTGAGCCGGCTGCATGAGAGGCATTTTCCGAATGTCCTCCCTGGTACCCCTACCCAAAGAAACCCCAAAAGAAGATGTTGTTTCTGCAGAAAACGTGGATATAGGTGTGACACCAGCTTTTATTGTCTCTCCTGTCCTGACCAAACCTGGTCTCTGCATTGGTGACTGTTTCAAACGCTACCACACACTAGTGGAGTATTAGCGTAGGGTACAGCATTGAACAGTCCTAGGGCACACTTACACAGTGTCTCGAAACATCACATTTTGAGAGACACTAATCTGGAACGTTTACAGTTTATAAAAAATGCAAAAAAAAAAAAAAAAACACATAAAAAATAAAAAAGCCAAAAAGCGTTGTCGTTTTATTTTTTTCTTTCTCTATTGTTCTCTCTCTTACGTTCGCACTCTATTGTCCGCTCTATTGTTCGCTCTCTATTGTTCTATATCTATTGTTCTCTCTCTATTGTTACTGTATTTTAGAACTGTAATGTTTTTATTTTTACTGTATTTGCTTTGCAGGTATGGTATGTCTTACTGTTGTACTGTAATGTTACTTTGTTTATTGTTAACCATAATTTGCTTAGCAGGTACACCATTCAGCTGCAGCACGGGTTTATTCATCCTGACAGCAACAGCGTTTGCTCCCACGATACGTAAAGCCGTGCCTCCAGGGCTGTAGGAGGTGATTTCACCGCCACAGTTTAAAAAAAGAGCATATATGCCAAAGAATGGGGGCAGGGGTGGAGGGGCAATTTGCTCCTAACATTAGGGGTGGATTGCCCCCATGCTTTGGCATATATTGTTTAGGCACAGAATGCGATAAAAAAATAAGTTGTTTTATTGAGTTAATGTTTTATTGTTACCATTGTTTGCTTTTCAGTTACGACATTCAGCTGCAGCACTGATTTATTTATCTTGACAGCAACTGCATTTGCTCTCACAATACCTAAATCAGCGACTCCAGCGTGGTAGGAGGTGATTTCACCACCACAGTTAAAAAAAAATGATGCATGTATGCCCGTCATTAGAAGTGGGTGGATGAAGGGCGGTATTCTAATGGTGGGCATATCAATCTCTTTTTTTTCGTTCAGCCCACAGGACCAGCAACGTACTGGTATGTTGCTGGACTTTAAATGGTTATACCAGAATGATGCCTGCAGGTTTAGGTATCATCTTGGTATCATTCTTTTCAGTCAGCGGTCGGCTTTCATGTAAAAGCAATCCTAGTGGCTAATTAGCCTCTAGACTGCTTTTACAAGCAGTGGGTGGGAACATATGGGAACATCCCCCCCTCCCGCCATCTTCCAAGGTTTTCTCTGGCTCTCTTGTCCCACCAGGGAACCCGAGAATGCAGCCAGTGGTTTCGCCAGACCAGAATGGCTCCAATCATCTCTATGGACTAAGAAACTGGAAGCTACGAGCATTTCATGACTTATGAAGCGTACACACGGTCGGACTTTTCGGCTACAAAAGTCCGAAGGACCAAATCCGGCGGACAATCCGATGTGGGCTTCCCTGGACTTTCAGCGGACTTTTCCAGTCGCAAATCTGACGGACTTTAGATTTGGAACTTGCTTCAAATCTTTATATCGTAACTCCGCCGAGCCCAGAAATCCGCTTGTCTGTATGCTAGTCCGACGGACAAAAACCCACGCTAGGGCAGCTATTGGCTACTGGCTATCTACCTGTCACTACCTATTGCTATCATAGGGGATATTTACATTCCCTGAGATAACAATAAAAATGATTAAAAAAAAATAAAAGGAACAGTTTAAAAACGAAATAAAAAAAGCAAAATAAATCATTTAAAAAAAAAAAAAGCACCCCTGTCCCCCTGTGCTCAAGCATTGGTCTCATGTTGTATGTAAACAGCAATTTCACCATGCATGTGAGATATCACCGCGAACGTCAGATCGAGGGCAGTCATTTTAGCAGTAGACCTCCTCTATAAATCTAAAGTGGTAACCTGTAAAGGCTTTTAAAGGCTTTTAAAAATGTATGTAGTTTGTCGCCGCTGCACGATTGTGCGCAATTTTAAAGCATGTTGTGTTTGGTATCCATGTAATTGGCATAAGATCATCTTTTTTTATTTCATCAAACATTTGGGCAATATAGTGTGTTTTAGTGCATTAAAATTCAAAAAAAAGTGTTGCGTTTGAAATATCTGAGCAAATACTGTGTGAAAAAAAATTGCAACACCCACCATTTTAACCACTTCAGCCCCCAGGAAGGATTTACCCCCTTTCTGACCAGAGCGTTTTTTGTAATACGGCACTGCGTCGCTTTAACTGACAATTGCGCGGCTGTGCGATGTTGTACCCAAACAAAATTTACGTCCTTTTTTCCCACAAATAGAGCTTTCTATTGGTGGTATTTAATCACCCCCGCGATTTTTATTTTTTGCGCTATAAATAAAAAAAGAGCGACAATTTTGAAAAAAAAAAAAAAAAACAATATTTTTTACTTTTTGCTATAATAAATATCCCCAAAAAATATATAAAGAAACAAATTTCTTTCTCAGTTTAGGCCAATATGTTATATATTCAAGCGGTTAGAAGAATGGGTGATGTGTGACATAAGCGTCTAATGTTGTGCATAAAATGGCAGGACAGTTCAAAATCCCCCCAAATTACCCCTTTTTGGAAAGTAGACACCCCAAGCTATTAGCTGATAGGCATTTTGAGTCCATGGAATATTTTATATTTTGCCATAAGTTTCGGGAAAATCACAGCCTGCACAAAGTTGTCACTAAATGATATATTGCTCAAACATGCCATGGGCATATGTGGAATTTCACCCCAAAATACATTCTGCTGCTTCTCCTGAGTACAGGGATACCACATGTGTGAGACTTTTTGGGAGCCTAGCCGCGTACAGGACCCCGAAAACCAATCACCACCTTTAGGCTTTCTAAGGGCGTAAAATGGTGATTTCACTTCCTCACTACCTATCACAGTTTCGGAAGGCCCTGAAATGTCAAGATAGCACAAAACCCCCACAAATGACCCCATTTTGGAAAGAAGACACATCAAGCTGACAACTTTGTTTAATTTTTATTATTTTTTTGTCATTTTTCAATTTTCACAAAAAAAGTGACAAAAAAATAAAATATTCAATGGGCTCAACATGCCTCTCTGAGCAATTTTTTGGGGGTGTCTGCTTTCCAAAATAGGGGCCATTTGGGTTGGGGGGTTGTACTGCCCTGCCATTTTAGCACCTCAAGAAATGAGATAGGCAGTCATAAACTAAAAGCTGCATAAATTCCAGAAATTTGAACCTAGTTTGTAGACGCTATATCTTTTGCACAAACCAATACGCTTATTGACATTTTTTTTTACCAAAGACATGTGACTGAATACATTTTGGCCTAAAAGTATGACTAAAATTGAGTTTATTGGATTTTTTTATAACAAAAAGTAGAAAATATCATATATTGATATTAATAGAATATTCTTGAAAATAGAATATATTTTTCTGTTTATATCACAAGAAATAAAAATCGCACAGGCAATCAAATACCATCAAAAGAAGCTCTATTTGTGGGAAAAAAGGAAGTAAATTTGGGTACAGCATTGCATGACTGCGCAATTACCAGCACAGTGGCAAATTGTAAAAAGTGCTCTGGTCATCGAGTAGCCAAATCTACCGGGGCTGAAGTGGTTAACAACCAATGACTCATCAGCTGTCAGCGGGCTTCCCTGCTCACAGCTGATTGTAAAAAAAAAGCTGACAATACAAAAGTATGAAAAAAAAAAATCGGTGTGGGGTCCCCCCATACCAAGCCCTTTGGGTCTGATATGGATTTTAACAGTAAAGCCAAAATGAAAAAAAAAAAACAGTGTGGGGTTCCTTCCAGGATCCTTACCTGACCCTTATCCAAGCATGCGACCTGTCAAGTCAGGAAAGGGGGGGGAGCGAGCCCCCCTGAACCACACAAGCTACATGCCCTCAACATGGGGGTGGGTGCTTTGCCCCCCCACCCCAAAGCACCTTGTCCACATGTTAATGGGGGCAAGAGCCTCATCCCCACAACCATTACCGGTGTGTGTGGGGGTCTTCGGGCAGGGGGCTAATCAGAATTTAGAAGCCACCTTTAAGAAGGGGGCCCCAAATCCCCCCCCCCCCCATGTGAATGAGTATTGTGTAAATCATATCCCTACCCATTCACCAAAAAAAATGTCACAACCAATCAAAACACACAGTTTTTGAAAATTCTTTTAATAAAAAATAAAAAAGCACGCCGCCCGCCGGACCTGAAAATTAAAAAAAAAAGACGCTCCCACCATCGGTGAAGGCTGGCTGCCTACTGCAAGCTTCGCCATTTAACATTTCTAATATAAATAAGGGGCAGGCCACCTGGCTACATCACCTGGTGGCCCCACCCCTTGTGACATCATCGACCCAGCATGCACCAGTCCGAGACGTCACAAGGGGCGGGGCCACCGGGTGACGCAGCCAACCCCTTACCTGTATAAGAAATGTCAGACGGCGGGGCCTGCAGTTGGCAGCCAGCCTTCACCAACGGTGAGAGCGTCTTTTTTTTTTTTCGGGTCTGGGGGACAGCGTGATAGATGGTGGTTTTACATCTTGGGACACTATTTGTTATTTTTTAATAAAAGAATTGTACAAAACTGTGCGTTTTCATTACCTTGTGACACTTTTTTGGTGAATGGGTAGGGGTTTGATGTACCCGATACTCATATACATGGGGGGCCGGGATCTGGGGGCCCCCTTCTTAAAGGGGGCTTCCAGATTCCGATTAGTCCTTTGCCCCAAAGCACCCACCCCTCCATGTTTAGGGCATGTGGCCTGGTATGGTTTTAGGAGGGGGGCACTCACTCATCCCCCCCCCCCTTTCCTGACCTGCCAGGCTGCATGCTCAGATAAGGGTCTGGTATGGATTGTGGGGGTGACCACACGCCGTTTTTAAAAAAATTTGGAGTAAGGCTTTCCCTTAAAATTCATACCAGGCCCTTTAGGACACCATGCTAGTTTTTTTTTTTCATACTTTTTTATTGTCGGTTTTTTTTTTTTGTTTTTTTTTACAATCAGCTGTGTGCGGGGAAGCCCCCTAATCTTTCAAGGTCATCTGCACTGCTAGTAGTAATAGATTCCAAAGGTCACCTTTGCCAGTCCCATGTGAATATCCAATTCCTCTCAAGTTCTCGGAAGAGAAGTGGGGGGTTACAGGTACATTCTTGAGGTCCGTATGATTCCTCTGGATTCTGGTGTTCCCAGATTCTGCTTATACAATACAGATGGCTGAAGTTATACTCTGCAATGCTCAGTGAGGAGAGCTCTGAGAGCTGTTAGGAGCGAAGGGACACACCCCCCTCCACACAGCTCACAGGAACAGTGCTGAGGCTGTCAATCAGCTAGAGGTCCCTCCCCTGTCACCTTTTTTCTCTTGGTGTCAGAAGTGATTCATGCTGATAGCAGAGGAATAAGGCAGCAGACAGAAACTACGCTTAGTGCTCTTAATTGAGACAAGCACACACTATAGAAGGATATGCTTTGTTCATATTTCATCTCTGAGATTTACAACCACTTTTAGGCTAGTTTTATTTATTAAAACACTGCAGGTAGCAAAATGCTAAGGACTAAATTATACAATATCAGTCATAATCTATCTTCTACCTTGTCTGACCCCTGCCATGAATAACCACACTTAGCATTTTGGCGCACTGTTTGCTGAAGAAGCCTGATAGTGGTTAAGTAAGAAGGCAATTGGTCTCCTGAATGAGTTTTAAAAAGGAAAAGCATGTTCATCAATGTTTTATAGTGTTCCAATATATGATTTTGCAATAAAATAATTAACACTAAATATTAAAATTAGATTATTCCTTTGATTTTACACCTGCACTAAGGGGATTTTTCAGTTCAAGTCTACTTAATGAGGTTCTTGAAAATGTACCGTAAAAAATGTACATTTAGTTATTGCATATATTTCCCAATCGGGTGTGAACATGAAAACACACCCAAAGCTCATTGCTATATTTTTCTATTTCATATGAGAAAATCACCACAACACAAGCAGAGCGCCCTCCAGCACGCCAGGTTCCAGCCAGCCGATCTACAATACACCTCCTGGATCACAGCGAGTCTGATATCCGGAATACAGCCACTAAGTGCACCTTAGAGAGCGGTGTCTCTCCACCTATATTTTTCTCCCTGCACATTGAGCCATTGGGTCTGAATTAGGATCGGAGCTTGGAGCACACTTGCTGACATTAACCCCTTGTCATCTGGAAGTCATGATGGTATCGTATATACTAATTTTTGGATTACTTCAACCATGATAATGAGTTGTCCTTATGAAGTCTAATAATTTTATCATCTCATTTTTTTATTGACAGTTGTTTTTAATTTCAAATCTCAGCATGTATCCAATAAATGAACTTTATTGATTATACCATCAGCAATAGTTCTTTACTACTTGTCCCATTGAGCGCTGCATTTTTGTTTATTTTTGTTGTCTACTTTTCTTCCAGAAGTTTGCAGCTGCACTGGTGTCCAGCTATTCATTGCATAATTGTTATGGCATGACAAAAGTTTCTAATGACTGCCAGTTTTAGCGCTTCAGAACTCTTTTTGTTTTCTGTATGTATGAAAAAGTATCCCGTTCTCTTTGTTTTTCTTCCTTTGTGTGAAATCCCTGGTGTTCCTGCCAGTTCCTCTGCTTTCCTATTAAAAGCTGACCACACTAGGAATGAGAGCACATTGTGGTCAGTTCTCTAGCTATGCTGGGAACTCACTGTGCTCTCCTCCAATGATCAGACTTGCCCTGAGTCTGACGCACTTCTCCTGAACAGCCATTCAATGGGAAGATCAGTGTGCTGCTGCTTCCCCTCCCCAGCTCTTATGTAGCAGAAAACAAAGGGAATGTGAGCATTTATTAAAAAAAAAGAAAAAAAGGTATTATTAGTGTTATTTTTATACCTATACACAAATGGTTTGCCTTTCATTTCTAGTTTAAACTGAATGGGTTTTTTACTAGATGATTGTTTACAATCATTAAGGGTTCATGCTCACTACAGCTCAAAAAAAAAAAAAAAAGCTGCTTTTACTCTGCTTTAAAAGCTTGTGCTTTTTAGTGCTCCTTCACGCGTTTTTTTGCGCGTTTTTGCACGTTTTTGAGCATAAACATTTTTTTCACAGATTCTCCTCTCAACTCATTTTTCCATTTTCTTCTTTTTATTGTGCTTTTTTGCGCTATTTCACGCTTGTTTGGGTGCTTAGTTATGTTTTCTGCTTGAAAGCTCCTCTCAAAAACATGAGTTTGATTGGGGTTTTTTTTTTCTGCCTGTAAACTCCTGAAAAAGCCATAGCGTGCATGGACATATTGGCTAACATGGAGGGGAGTTTCCAGGCAGAAAAAAAATGAGAGCCCAAAAAAAAGCTCAAAAACCTGTAGAAGGCGCTTCTTTGAGATGCAATGTGCATGAGCCCTAAAGCTGAACTGCTGCTGTGGTTTTTATTGCATAGTTACAGTTTCGACCAATGTGAGTATACATATTTCATACCTGTGGGACTGCTGTGGGATTGAAGAATAACTGTAGTAGTCCGGACTACTACAGTGATTGCCATGGTCATCCGGGGTCCCATGTGATTGTAACGTTACCACTTCTCCACCCTGAAAAAAAATTAGATAATGCCTTGTATTCATTGAGGAAAAAATACAAGGCATTCTTTGAATGGCAGCTGTGTTGAGCGAGCACCTCCCTGTCTTAACTATGCAAAATAGCAGTCACTTGAGACCTGGAAGACTGCGGTAATCACTGTAGTAGCACTGCCTATTACAGCAATTCTCCACTTCCATGTAGGCAAACAGTTATGGAATACTTGCATTGGACCACAACCCAAAATTTGGTACTTTCTTCAGTTTCACCCTCAGTAATAACGGCAGACAGGGCACATAAGGAGGGGGAATCTCCCTAATGGGGACACAGACAGCAATACAACCTGACTGGTGTTTTAGTCCATCTATATCTATCTATAACTACAAAAAAAGTTTTGCTATTAGTTACAGCGGAACAACATTGCATCTGAGCACCACAAACCAAAATATTTTTAATATTTAAAGCAAACTCTCCCATCTGTGACCTCATGCTTTATTTTGCTTAGAAATCACTTTGAAACCCCCCCCCCCCAGCATTTCTGGTGGTTGCCATCTTGAGTAAGGGCAGATGATTCATGTAGCATTTACTTCCTGGAATCCATCTTCCCGCTAGTTCAGGCATGCAGTCCGGAGGGTGTGCTTAGCTGAGGAAACCCCTCCCTCCCTCGAGAAGATTTCAGGGATGCATGACATTACTTGCCTAGGCCTGGAAATTAACTGAAGAAATGCAAAAAAAAAAAAGCTTAAAAACGGGTAAAGATGACTTACTTTCCTATCTATTTACTAATGCTTGCAGCATAAGGATTAAAAATAGTCAATGTTGATTGAGAGCGTGAAGTTCAGCTTTAAAGTGATAAAGTCTTGTCTTTTATTTAAAAAAAAAATAACCTTACCTTACCTGCTCTGTGTGGTGGTTTTGCACAGAGCAGCCCGGGTCCTCCTCTTCTCGGGTCCTGTGTCAGCACTCCTGGCTCCTCCCTCCTGCCAGGTGCCCCCACAGCAAGCAGCCTGCTATTGGGCACCTGACCTGAGCCGCTGCTTTGTGTGTCCATTCACAGACAAAGCCACGGCTTGGTTCTGCCCCCTCCCGCTCGGCTCATTGGCTGTGATTGACAACAGCAGGAGCCAATGGCCAAAAGCCAATCAGGAGTGCGAGTCCCTGGAGAGGCAAGGCTCTCCTTGACATTGCTGGATTGAGAGGGGGCTTAGGTATGTATTAGGGGTGCTGGGGGGGGGGGGGGACTGCTGCACACAGAAGGTTTTTTACCTTCATGCATAGAATGCATGAAAGTAAAAAACCTTGCGCCTTCACAACCATTTTAAGTATATCTAGCATACTATATCTGTTTTTTACATGAAAACTTTAGCCAGAAATGTCAATGAAATTGCTTGACATTAGTCTGTTCCCTACATCAAACATAATACCCCTGTTGGAACGTACAGGTGATAACAGATTTAATGAAACGCACTGCAAAAAAGAACTCTAAGCAGGAAGACTATGAATAATTTAGTTGTGTAACCTGAGTTACTAGTAATAAAAAAAGGGTTAAAACAGCCAGGGGGTACCCACACTGCTATTAACACATGACAGTGCCCACACACAGACAGCACTACTAATGTGGATGAACCAGTTACAGCTTATGATCAACAAGACCATGAAGACAATAAAGTGAGATGCAAAGTAGCATGTGTAATTACCATACTGGAAAACAATTATAAAACAATCACTATTTGAAAGCCTAGAAATAAAGATGCTTTAAGCAGGCAGCACAATATAGTCAAATGTACCTATACTGTATATATGTGTTATAAAATACAAACTTTTAAGAAACTGAACAAGCTGCTGGCATCACATGTCTCAGTGTTGTCACTCTGCTACATTCTCCCAAATGCAATCAAATAACAGGCGCTCCAACACGTCTCATTTCATAAGGTGCACAGTGTTCCCAAACCCCTCTCTCCCTTTTTGACCTAAATCAACACAGATTAGTCAGTGAACTCTTGTGAAATATGAGAGAAATACTTTGGCTGATATTGCTGACCTCCTGAGAATGCTAGTTCCTTAGCCGCTAATGCACTGGGTTCAATACTCTTACAAGGCGATTACATCGGTGCCCCGTGCAGGGCCGTGTTTTTACAGGCACGGGTATGCACAGACAGTGCTGGGACAATGTCACCTGGTGCTCAGGGTGAAAATGGCATAAGCCACCCCCACCCCAGTGTCGCTTCAAAACAAGAAAATACTTTAAATCCGCTCAGATTACTTTTACTCAGAAGGCAATCGCCGCCACTAAAAAAAAATATATAATGGTTGCAGCTTCAACCATGATCCCGATATAACCATTTCCTTACCAGGCCAAATATATACATAGGAAAAACAAAGGGTTGCGCTAATACTAGTAGTGCGTAATGTAAAATCTACAGTGCAAGAGATTTATACAGTGATCATACATAACAAATAAATAAGTATAAAAATAAACCAGTGTGCAAAACATATGGTAATGGTGAAAGAAACAGTCCCATCCAATGAGGCATCAATAAAGTGTCATAGTGAGTTTTAGATCACCAAAAAATAAAAGTCCAAGTGACACTAGGTATATTTCTGTTATAGCGAAGAGGGGTCCACCACCAGAGAATAGAAGGGGTTGCTTCTTACCAGAAGGCCATGACCCCCCACCACAGAGGGTCACAGCAAGCAGAAAACTTTAAAAGCCAAAGGATGGGAACTGCCAGCGGTGTCCACCAGAGGTCATCTCAACATCAGCCACACCAACGAACCCATAGCAAAGATATCATGGAATATAGAAGGGGCTCACATAGTGTAAAACTGATAAAATTTATTGAAATGTAATAAAATAAATGAACACTTACAAACGTAATTGATAAAACAGCCTTAAGTCCGGCTCCGTGGCCACCGGAGCTCGGACAAACCCGTCCTGCTGGAATACAACTCGCTCGGGGGTGACGTCAGCGCGTCGTCTGGCTCCGCCCTACGCGTTTCGTGACATCATCACGTCTTCCAGGGGCACTAATTTACAATTGATGTTTTTTGTTGGGATTGCTGCTTTACATATTTTTTTTGGTTTATAGCGCAGTTTTTTTCCATTTTCTACAAATATATACATACGACGGTAGGAAAGTGGTTAAAAACAAGCCTGTACACACTTAAAGGACCACATTTTCTTTTTTCATGACTAGCTTCGCGGGGTGGCACCCTATTGACGGGCCGCCACTGTGAATATGCCGGGACTAGAGAGCATCTGTCAGGCGGAGATCACTCCACTTGACAGAGAAGGGAATTTGTCTAGTGCGCCAGTGCAGGAGTGCACTCAGCATACAGTCAGCTCTGACTGCAACAGTGTACAGCAGCGGCGGTGGTCACACTGGTCCAGCCAGGCTGAAGCAATACTTTAGCAGCACCAGGGACCATTGTAAGTCGGCTTCACCTGTCCCCCCCCCCCACCAGAAAGTTGTTGCTCCCAGGGCTTCTGCCCCTTTTGCCCCCCCCACCCCTACCTTGTAACGGCCCTGTGTACAGGTGTTCTGCATCCCCATGCAGGCAGTCCCATTCATATCTATTGGGATACAGCAGCTGCACGGACACAGCTGCTTTGTCCCAATATGACATTCACATGAGTGCGGGTGTGTTTCCCCAAACTCACCCTGCTTGCGTTTTGGGCCATGCACCTGCATGAATGTCATTATTTGGAGACAGCAGCTATGTCGGTGCAGCAGCTTTTTTCCAATAGACATGAATGGGACTGCCAACATGAGGGATGCATGAAACACCTCTGCATACCCATGCCAGTAAAAACACAGCCCTGGACAAGGCATTAATGTAATTGTCCTATGTGAATGAGGCCTTATGCCCCGTACACACGATCCCTGCAGTTCCGCCCTCACTGTGTGTGCACTGTGCAGGCAGCCGCGGCAGCAGAAAGATTACATCATCTCTCTGCTGCTTGACTGGGACACAGCAAGAGATGATTATAGCAGGCAAGTAACAATCCGCAACGTGTGGCATGGGACTTGGCAAGTAACAATCCGCAACGTGTGACACGGGACGTGGCAAGTAACAATCCGCAACGTGTGGCATGGGACGTGGCAGGTAACAATCCGCAACGTGTGGCATGGGACGTGGCAAGTAACAATCCGCAACGTGTGGCATGGGACGTGGCAAGTAACAGTCCGCAACGTGTGGCATGGGACGTGGCAAGTGACAATCTGCAACGTGTGGCATGGGACGTGGCAAGTGACAATCTGCAACGTGTGGCATGGGACGTGGCAAGTGCCAATCTGCATCGTGTGGCAGGGACGTGGCAAGTGACAATCTGCAACGTGTGGCAAGTGACAATCTGCAACGTGTGGCATGGGACGTGGCAAGTGACAATCTGCATCTAGTGACAGGCGACATAGCAAGTGGCAATCCGCAACGTGTGGCAGGTGACAGTGGCAAGTGACACGCTCGGGGCTCCCACTGATTCTGCATTATGGTGAGTTGAACTATTTCTTTTTTTATAACAATGTAATAATAGTAATAATGCACTTCAATCATCCTGACACCATAGCAACCATGGTGCCGTGATGATTGAAGCGCTAACACCAACCATTTCCCCATTAAATTTACCCAAAAAAAAGTATTTTCTGGCAGTGCCCCTCCCGAGACTAGGCTCTGGATCCGCCCCTGTATGAGACCCAAGCTGACAGTGCGCAGTCCACCGCAGCTGCCAAAACAGCTTATTCTGCCTCTTTGTCCGCAGATACTCCTGCCATAGCCAGGGCCAATCCTAGGGTCACAGACGCCTGCGTGCAGAAATATTTCTGGCGCCCCCACATGGGCATGGTCATCTTACCAACTCCTCCACTTTTCAAATGTTTCAATGGCAACGACTCAAACACACAGATGCTCCCCTTAGAAGTCTTCGTTACCTTGGGATCTTCCCATAATCTCTTAACAATAAAGAAAATACAGAAAGAGAGTACACTAATGAGACCTAGAGGGGAGTCTCTCTGATGCACACACAGATGGCTGTCTGTTAGAAAGAGCCCCTAGACATAATATGGCCAAAGACTGCAGACATGATACAAGAGATGGTCAGAGACTGCAAACATAATACAGGAGATGGTCAGAGACTACAGACATTAAACAAGAGACGGTCAGAGACTGCAGACATAATATAGGAGAAGGTCAGAGACTGTAGACATGATACAAGAGACAGTCAGAGACTGTAGACACGATACAGGAGATGGTCAGAGACTGCAGACATAATACAGGAGATGGTCAGAGAATGCAGACATGATACAAGAGACGGTCAGAGACTGCAATCATAGTACAGAAGATGGTCAGAGACTGCAGACATGGAACAGGAGATGTCAGAGACTGCAGACATAATATAGGAGAAGGTCAGAGATTGTAGACATGATACAAGAGACAATCAGAGACTGCAGACATAATACAGGAGATGGTCAGAGAATGCAGACATGATACAAGAGACGGTCAGAGACTGCAGACATAATACAGGAGATGGTCAGAGACTGCAGACATAATACAGGAGATGGTCAGAGACTGCAGACATAATATAGGAGATGGTCAGAGACTGCAGACATAATATAGGAGAAGGTCAGAGACTGTAGACATGATACAAGAGACGGTCAATGACTGTAGACATGATGCGGGAGATGGTAAGAGACTGCAGACATAATACAGGAGATGGTCAGAGACTGCAGACATGATACAAGAGACGGTCAGAGACTGCAATCATAGTACAGGAGATGGTCAGAGACTGCAGACATAATACAGGAGATGGTCAGAGACTGCAAACATAATACAGGAGATGGTCAGAGACTGCAAACATAATACAGGAGATGGTCAGAGACTGCAGACATAATACAGGAGATGGTCAGAGACTGCAGACATGGTACAGGAGATGGTCAGAGACTGCAGACATAGTACAGGAGATGGTCAGAGACTGCAGATATAACACAGGAGATGGTCAGAGACTGCAGTTCCTATGGACGTTAGTAGATAATGGCCGATCGGCCCTCTCACCTGACCCAGCGATACAGCAATGGTTCCTCTGATCAGGAGTCAGCTCACTCTGGGGGGATGGGGATGACATGATACAAGAGACAGTCAGAGACTGTAGACATGATACAGGAGATGGTCAGAGACTGCAGACATAATACAGGAGATGGTCAGAGAATGCAGACATGATACAAGAGACGGTCAGAGACTGCAATCATAGTACAGAAGATGGTCAGAGACTGCAGACATGGTACAGGAGATGTCAGAGACTGCGGACATAATATAGGAGAAGGTCAGAGATTGTAGACATGATACAAGAGACAATCAGAGACTGTAGACATGATACAGGAGATGGTCAGAGACTGCAGACATAATACAGGAGATGGTCAGAGAATGCAGACATGATACAAGAGACGGTCAGAGACTGCAGACATAATACCTGAGATGGTCAGAGACTGCAGACATAATACAGGAGATGGTCAGAGACTGCAGACATAATATAGGAGAAGGTCAGAGACTGTAGACATGATACAAGAGACAGTCAATGACTGTAGACATGATGCGGGAGATGGTAAGAGACTGCAGACATAATACAGGAGATGGTCAGAGACTGCAGACATGATACAAGAGACGGTCAGAGACTGCAATCATAGTACAGGAGATGGTCAGAGACTGCAGACATAATACAGGAGATGGTCAGAGACTGCAAACATAATACAGGAGATGGTCAGAGACTGCAGACATAATACAGGAGATGGTCAGAGACTGCAGACATGATACAGGAGATGGTCAGAGACTGCAGACATAGTACAGGAGATGGTCAGAGACTGCAGATATAACACAGGAGATGGTCAGAGACTGCAGTTCCTATGGATGTTAGTAGATAATGGCCGATCAGCCCTCTCACCTGACCCAGCGATACAGCAATGGTTCCTCTGATCAGGAGGCAGCTCACTCTGGGGGGATGGCGCTAGGCTGTGTGGCTTTCCCTCTGGTGGCGCAGGGCAGCGGGGTTCTCTCTCTGATGGTGTTCTCTCAGCACTGCCCTCTCCCTCTGGAGTCCTGGGTGTACTTTCCTGGGTGTAGACCCCCCCAGGACAAACCACCCCCCCTCCATTAGTACAGACCCCCAGGACAAAACCCCCCTCCATTAGTACAGACCCCCCAGGACAAACCCCCCCTCCATTAGTACAGACCCCCCCTAGACAAACCCCCCTCCATTAGTACAGACCCCCCAGGACAAACCCCTCTCCATTACTACAGACCCCCCCCAGGACAAACCCCCTCCATTAGTACAGACCCCCAGGACAAACCCCCACTCCATTAGTACAGACCCTCCAGGACAACCCCCCCTCCATTAGTACAGACCCCCGAGGACAACCCCCCCTCCATTAGTACAGACCCACCAGGACAAAGCCCCCCTCCATTAGTACAGCCCCCCATGACAAACCCCCTCCATTAGTACAGACCCCCCCAGGACAAAGCCCCCCCTCCATTAGTACAGACCCCCAGGACAAACCGCCCACCCTCCATTAGTACAGACCCTCCCAGGACAAACCCCCCTCCATTAGTACAGACCCCCCCAGGACAAACCCCCTTCATTAGTACAGACCCCCAGGACAAACCCCCACTCCATTAGTACAGACCCCCCAGGACAACCCCCCCTCCATTAGTACAGACCCCCGAGGACAACCCCCCCTCCATTAGTACAGACCCACCAGGACAAAGCCCCCCTCCATTAGTACAGCCCCCCATGACAAACCCCCTCCATTAGTACAGACCCCCCCAGGACAAACCCCCTCCATTAGTACAGACCCCCAGGACAAACCACCCACCCTCCATTAGTACAGACCCTCCCAGGACAAACCCCCCTCCATTAGTACAGACCCCCCCAGGACAACCCCCCTCCATTAGTACAGACCCCCCCAGGACAAAGCCCCCCCCTCCATTAGTACAGACCCCCCAGGACAAACCCCCCTCCCATTAGTACAGACCCCCCAGGACAAACCGCCCCCCTCTCCATTAGTACAGACCCCCTAGGACAAACCGCCCTCCTCTCCATTAGTACAGAGCCCCGAGGACAAACCCCCTCCATTAGTACAGACCCCCCAGGACAAACCCCCCCTCCATTAGTACAGACCCCCAGGACAAACCGCCCCCCTCTCCATTAGTACAGACCCCCCCAGGACAAACCCCCCCCTCTATTAGTACAGACCCCCCCAGGACAAACCCCCCTCCATTAGTACAGACCCCCTTAGGACAGACCCCCCCTCCATTAGTACAGACCCCCCAGGACAAAGCCCCCCTCCATCAGCACAGACCCCCCCAGGACAAACCCCCTCCATTAGTACAGACCCCCCAGGACAAACCCCCCTCCATTAGTACAGACCCCCCCTCCATTAGTACAGACCCCCCCAGGACAAAGCCCCCCTCCATTAGTACAGACCCCCCAGGAAAAACCGCCCACCCTCCATTAGTACATACCCCCCCAGGACAACCCCCCCTCCATTAGTACAGACCCCCCAGGAAACCCCCCTTCATTAGTACAGACCCCCTTAGGACAGACCCCCCTCCATTAGTACAGACCCCCCAGGACAAAGGCCCCCCTCCATTAGTACAAACCCCCACAGGACAAACCCCCTCCATTAGTACAGACCCCCCAGGACAACCCCCCTCCATTAGTACAACCCCCCCATTAGTACAGACCCCCCCAAGACAAACCCCCCTCCATTAGTACATACCCCCCCAGGACAAAGCCCCCCTCTCCATTAGTACAGACCCCCAGGACAAACCCCCCCTCCATTAGTACAGACCCCCCCAGGACAACCCCCCCTCCATTAGTACAGACCCCCCAGGACAAACCGCCCCCCTCCTCTCCATTAGTACAGACCCCCCAGGAACCCCCCTCCATTAGTACAAACCCCCCAAGACAAACCCCCCTCCATTAGTACACACCCCCCAGGAAACTCCCCCATTAGTACACCCCCCCAGGGAAACCCCACTCCATTAGTACAGACCCCCTTAGGACAGAACCCCCTCTATTAGTAGAGACCCCCCTCCATTAGCGTACATAAAAACACCCGGGCGGCAGCTGGAGAGGAGAGGACAGTGTGCAGCCGCCCGCCGCCCGGGTGGAGAGCAGATGGAGACAGGCGTGGGCGGGAGGGAAAGACAGAGGAGGAGAACACGTCAGGCACGGACCGCCAACCCCCTCAGCGATGTTACTGCGCGGCTGGTGTCTCTTCACACAGAGACCAGCCGCTCCGATCTCCGGCGCTGCTCTCCTTCTCTGACAGGAGGAGGGAGGGGGGACGGGCTGCCGCTTGAGCCTCGAAAACTACAGTGGCGGCTGTGACCTGCGGAGGGAGCCACCTCTGGACACAGAGAAGAGAAGCGGGAGGAGGGAGGGGAGCACTCTGCCGCTTCAGCGCCCCCACCTCTCTGGCGCCCGGGTGAACTGCACCCCGTGCACCCCGTCTGGGATCGGCCCTGGCCATAGCCTCAGCATCATGCATGAAGGAGTCAGCTAAGTTATTTGAACACAGCATCAGCCACTTGCTCCTTGACAATGCAAAGCCATTACTTGATGCTCATGTTGGTACTGAGGTTGAGGAAGGTAGGAATATGAAAGAAGGGAAGAAAAGTCCTCAATGTGTATATAAAACATAGTCCACATAGATGTGATGACTTCGTGAGAAAGACAATTCAAATACGTGACATCCAAGGTGAAGATAGAAGAAGCACACCACCACCGAAAATGGAGAGGCTTACCAGATCTCATGGACCCTAGAGGGCATACTGCTGCCATTTTCTGTACAGCGCTGATTTTACAAAGACGTACATGTGAGTGTATTTATATTTTAATAAATTTTGATATCTGTTTTACGGAATTATGCTATGTGGCCTTTTTCCTCCTTATTTTACATTACCACCATCCATTCCTCAACTTTATCCTGAGGGACACACAAGTCCATGGTTTATTTCTGGATGTCCATCTCCATCATACCTGTGGAATATCCATCACCACCCACCACCCAAGCCTGATTTGACCCCTTTGGGCGTATGCCCTCTAGGGTCCATGAGATCTGGTATGCCTCTCCATTTTCTGTGCTGGTGTGCTTCTTCTATCTTCACCTTGGATGTCACGTATTTGAATTGTCTTTCTCACAAAGTCATCACATCTATGTGGACTATGTTTTATATACACATTGAGGACTTTTCTTCCCTTCTTTGATGTTTTTCAATTTTGGGTTGGGCTTCAGTGTCCCTATATTGAACTCTTAGCGCTACACATATTTTTGTTTTATTGTATTTGCCTACATCCTATTGGTCGTGTTAGCTGCTGATTTTATTTCTTTGGGTAGCGCAGAATTATTGATACACCTTTCCAAGGTAGGAATATGAGCCTACATAGAGGGGAGAACACTGATAAACAATGAATTGGCAGTCATGTTCCCCCAGCCACAGCGTATTGTCAAGTTAGCTCCAAGCTTGAAGGGAAAATGTAATTTTTCTTCTTTATACATGTCAGTTTTGCTGCAGCAGGTTCTATACATGGTGCAGATGCGCCACTTTACAGGCTGACTAAGGGGACCCCCAGTCACTATATGTCCGCCAGCCACCCACGATCGCTTCACAGAGGCAGAACAGGGATCTGCCTATGTAAAGAAGGCGGATCCCCCGTTCAGACAGGGGACAACATGGAGATCTGCTGTTCCTATTGATCAGGAACAGCGATCTCTGTGTTGTCCCAGTGAGCCCATCCTCCACACAGTTAGAACACTCCCAGGGAACACAGTTAACTCCTTGATTGCCCCCCAGTGTTAACACCTTCCCTGCCAGTGTCATTTATACATTGATCAGTGCATTTCTTTTTAGCATTGATCACTGTAATAATGTCACTGGTCCCCAAAAAGTGTCACTAGGGGTCAGATTTGTCGCCATCGTGCTAAAAATCATTGTTTTATATATATTTTTTGGATATGTATTATAGCAGAAAGTTAAAAATACTGTTTTTTTTTTTTTTTCAAAATTGTCTGTCTTTTTTTGTTTAAAGCGCAAAAAATAAAAACCACAGAGGTGATCAAATACCACCAAAAGAAAGCTCTATTTGTGGGGAAAAAAAGGACATCAATTTTGTTTGGGTACAATGTCGCACGACCACGCAATTGCCAGTTAAAGTGGCGCAGTACCATATCGCAAAAAATGGCCTGGTCATCAAGGGGGTAAATCCTTCCGGGGCTGAAGTGGTTAAAGGAATTTTTCATTTTCTTGTTTCACTTAAAGCATCAGTAAATCACTGGTCATTGAAAAATAATGTTTTTTACAAACTTTTTTTTATTGATACATGTCCCCCAGGGCAGTACCTGGACCCCCATTGTATGCTCAACAACTTGTATCCAAGCCCTAAAAATGGGCACTTTTGATTTTTCCAGTTTGGGTCCCAAAGATTACAATGGGGTTCGTTATTCGTCTGTGAACTTTTGTGATGTTCGAGAGTTCTGGCGCGAACAAACAAGGGGTCGTTCAGCCCATCTCTATTATCAGACTGTTTTGGGTAAGGTTCCGCTTTAAATCTACCAAGAAAACTTTTTTTATATCTTTTCAATAAGTGCAAACAATACCTGTTGTAAGAAATCTTGTGAAGCAGATAGCTTCCCATGATGAAAAAGTGTGGTGAATACCGCGCTGTCAAAGCAGCTGCCAGCACTGCAAGTGACAATTGCAAATAATGTAGATTAAGATAAAGGTGCAGTGCTAATAAGCAAATGGAAATAAAGCCAAATGAGAATGCTTAGTGTTTAAACATTATCACCATATAAATAAACATTATGGGTGAACCATCAAATATAAAATGCAAAAAATATATCCACATTATATAAAAGGAAAAGGTGGAAATCCACTGAAAAGGTATTACAAACAGTACAGTAAAACACTCAAAAGTCCAATCTGTGACGAGAAGTGTTGATAGATGAATAGATATGTATAAATCTTGCTGAACTAGTATACAATTTCCAAACAAACATTTATAGTGCATGAAAAGTCATACAAGAAGCCACCACCGATAATACTGAGGCTTACCGGAAAACGTGGACTCAATAAGGCATATGCCCCGTGAGTCGTTCAGACTTTGCGGTGATTGTACACCAATGATTGGAAAACATCAGCCAGTATGGACGTTGGAACACAGAAATGTGTTGTAAACACACGCTCCTCCAGGGGACCCAGGTCAAAAGGAAAAAGGCTCCAGAGGTGCGTTTGCAAAATTGTTGCGCAAATACCGTGCGACACAAAAAGTTGCAACGTCTGCCATTTTATTCCCTAGGGTGTCTGCTAAAAAAACATATATAATGTTTGGGGTTTCTGAGTAATTTTCTAGCAAAAAATTATGATTTTTACATGTAGGAGAGGAGTGCCAGAATAGGCCCGGTATGGAAGTGGTTAAATGGTTAAACTTGGTAACTATATTCAGGTGCGCTACTATTGTCAAAAAACAATCAGACTGAGGGAACTCCCTTAGCCTGGGTGTGTATATGAGTTATACCTTTGAGCAATAATAATAATAAGTAACAAATAAGTAACAACATAAATGTTGGATATTGCGCCTTTCAGTGAGGTAATATGTGAATGGTTACAATATAGCAAAAGTCCACTGAAGGAATAGATAGTTGAAGGAAGGAAATTAAAAAAGTCCTGCAACATAAATATATGTGTATGCTTTCTTGGGTAAGATAATCCTTTCTCTGCGAACCAGAATCTTGTGATAAAATGAGAAAAGGCGGCCACTTACCAGATCCGTGGGACCCCTATCACGGGGGTCTTATGGGCTCCAAATGTATCCACTCCCGCAGGCAGGAACAGCCGATGAGATCCTCTTATACAGTCATCTATCCACCCGAGATCCTCCACTGGCATCGTGGTAGCGGTGTGATGAAATCCCATAGACTGGAGAAGCTGATCGGATGGAACAGCTGATCTGGTTACCCAGACTCACTCCTTCATATGCGCTGTTGGTTCTATATAGCCAGACTGACTTCGGTTGTATCTCTCGCCATATGTGGATTATAAAAGCAGGAAAATCTCCATAGTGTAATAGATAAAAGCTTCTTTATTAAAACAAAAACATGGCCGGGATCAAAATGTTAGCAGAAGATCAAAAATATGAAAAGTTTAGCGGCACTGCTGCATTGAAGCTAGTCAGCTGCTATGTGGTGACGTCAGGTTTCATGGCTCCGCCCTACGCTGCGTTTCTCTGTAAGAGGCATCGACTGGGAAAGGAGGCTCTCAGCTCTCAGGTATAACTCATATACACACCCAGGCTAAAGGAGTTCCCTCAGTCTGATTGTTTTTTGACAATAGTAGCGCACCTGAATATAGTTACCATATCGATAAAACTGAAAATTAAATTTTTTTAACCACTTGCCGACCGCCGCACGACGATGTACGTCGACAGAGCGGCACGGGCAGGCAAAAGGACTTACAGGTACGTCCTTGCCTGCCCGCGGGTGGGGAGTCCGATCGGACCCCCCCCCGGTGCCTGCGGCAGTCGGCAAATCTCCCCCGGCGATCGGTGGTGAGGGGGAGGCCATCCATTCGTGGCCCCCCCCTCGCGATCGCTCCCAGCCAATGGGTCATTTCCCTGCCTCTGTATTGTACACAGAGGCAGAGGAAATGATGTCATCTCTCCTCGGCTCGGTAATTTCCGTTCCGGCCCGAGGAGAGAAGACAGGTATGTGAGTGCACCAACACTACACACACAGTAGAACATGCCAGGCACACTAAACACCCCGATCCCCCCCCCCGATCGCCCCCCGATCCCCCCCCAATCACCCCCCCCCGTCACAAACTGACACCAAGCAGGTTTTTTTTTTTTTTTTTTTTTTTCTGATTACTGTATTGGTGTCAGTTTGTGACAGTTACAGTGTTAGGGCAGTGAGTGTTAGGCCCCCTTTAGGTCTAGGATACCCCCCTAACCCCCCCTAATAAAGTTTTAACCCCTTGATCACCCCCTGTCACCAGTGTCACTAAGCGATAATTTTTCTGATCGCTGTATTAGTGTCGCTGGTGACGATAGTTAGGGACGTAAATATTTAGGTTCGCCGTCAGCGTTTTATAGCGACATGGACCCCCATATACTATCTAATAAATGTTTTAACCCCTTGATTGCCCCCTAGTTAACCCTTTCACCACTGATCACCGTATAACTGTTACGGGTGACGCTGGTTAGTTTGTTTATTTTTTATAGTGTCAGGGCACCCGCCGTTTATTACCGAATAAAGGTTTAGCCCCCTGATCGCCCGGCGGTGATATGCGTCGCCCCAGGCAGCGTCAGATTAGCGCCAGTACCGCTAACACCCACGCACGCAGCATACGCCTCCCTTAGTGGTATAGTATCTGATCGCATCAATATCTGATCCGTTCAGATCTATACTAGCTTCCCCAGCAGTTTAGGGTTCCCAAAAACGCAGTGTTAGCGGGATCAGCCCAGATACCTGCTAGCACCAGCGTTTTGCCCCTCCGCCCGGCCCAGCCCAGCCCACCCAAGTGCAGTATCGATCGATCACTGTCACTTACAAAACACTAAACGCATAACTGCAGCGTTCGCAGAGTCAGGCCTGATCCCTGCGATCGCTAACAGTTTTTTTGGTAGCGTTTTGGTGAACTGGCAAGCACCAGCCCCAGGCAGCGTCAGGTTAGCGCCGGTCGCGCTAACACCCACACACGCACCGTACACCTCCCTTAGTGGTATAGTATCTGAACTGATCAATATCTGATCCGATCAGATCTATACTGGCGTCCCCAGCAGTTTAGGGTTCCCAAAAACGCAGTGTTAGTGGGATCAGCCCAGATACCTGCTAGCACCTGCGTTTTGCCCCTCCGCCCGGCCCAGCCCAGCCCACCCAAGTGCAGTATCGATCGATCACTGTCACTTACAAAACACTAAACGCATAACTGCAGCATTCGCAGAGTCAGGCCTGATCCCTGCGATCGCTAACAGTTTTTTTGGTAGCGTTTTGGTGAACTGGCAAGCGCCAGCGGCCTAGTACACCCCGGTTGTAGTCAAACCAGCACTGCAGTAACACTTGGTGACGTGGCGAGTCCCATAAGTGCAGTTCAAGCTGGTGAGGTGGCAAGCACAAGTAGTGTCCCGCTGCCACCAAAAAGACAAACACAGGCCCGTCGTGCCCATAATGCCCTTCCTGCTGCATTCGCCAATCCTAATTGGGAACCCACCACTTCTGCAGCGCCCGTACTTCCCCCATTCACATCCCCAACCAAATGCAGTCGGCTGCATGAGAGGCATTTTTATGTCCTCCCGAGTACCCCTACCCAACGAACCCCCCCAAAAAAGATGTTGTGTCTGCAGCAAACGCGGATATAGGCGTGACACCCGCTATTATTGTCCCTCCTGTCAATCCTGGTCTTTGCATTGGTGAATGTTTTGAACGCTACCATTCACTAGTTGAGTATTAGCGTAGGGTACAGCATTGCACAGACTAGGACACACTTTCACAGGGTCTCCCAAGATGCCATCGCATTTTGAGAGACCCGAACCTGGAACCGGTTACAGTTATAAAAGTTACAGTTACAAAAAAAGTGTAAAAAAAAAAAAAAAAAAACACAAACAAAAATATAAAATAAAAAATAATAGTTGTCGTTTTATTGTTCTCTCTCTATTCTCTCTCTCTCTCTCTCTATTGTTCTGCTCTTTTTTACTGTATTCTATTCTGCAACGTTTTATTGTTATCATGTTTTATCATGTTTGCTTTTCAGGTATGCAATTTTTTATACTTTATCGTTTACTGTGCTTTATTGTTAACCATTTTTTTGTCTTCAGGTACACCATTCACGACTTTGAGTGGTTATACCAGAATGATGCTTGCAGGTTTAGGTATCATCTTGGTATCATTCTTTTCAGCCAGCGGTCGGCTTTCATGTAAAAGCAATCCTAGCGGCTAATTAGCCTCTAGACTGCTTTTACAAGCAGTGGGAGAGAATGCCCCCCCCCCCACCGTCTTCCGTGTTTTTCTCTGGCTCTCCTGTCTCAACAGGGAACCTGAGAATGCAGCCGGTGATTCAGCCAGCTGACCATAGAGCTGATCAGAGACCAGAGTGGCTCCAAACATCTCTATGGCCTAAGAAACCGGAAGCTACGAGCATTTTATGACTTAGATTTCGCCGGATGTAAATAGCGCCATTGGGAAATTGGGGAAGCATTTTATCACACCGATCTTGGTGTGGTCAGATGCTTTGAGGGCAGAGGAGAAATCTAGGGTCTAATAGACCCCAATTTTTTCAAAAAAGAGTACCTGTCACTACCTATTGCTATCATAGGGGATATTTACATTCCCTGAGATAACAATAAAAATGATTAAAAAAAAAAAAAATGAAAGGAACAGTTTTAAAATAAGATAAAAAAGCAAAAAAATAATAAAGAAAAAAAAAAAAAAAGCACCCCTGTCCCCCCTGCTCTCGCGCTAAGGCGAACGCAAGCGTCGGTCTGGCGTCAAATGTAAACAGCAATTGCACCATGCATGTGAGGTATCACCGCGACGGTCAGATCGAGGGCAGTAATTTTAGCAGTAGACCTCCTCTGCAAATACTGTGTGAAAAAAAAAAAATGAAACACCCACCATTTTAATCTGTAGGGCATTTGCTTTAAAAAAATATATAATGTTTGGGGGTTCAAAGTAATTTTCTTGCAAAAAAAAATAATTTTTTCATGTAATCAAAAAGTGTCAGAAAGGGCTTTGTCTTCAAGTGGTTAGAAGAGTGGGTGATGTGTGACATAAGCTTCTAAATGTTGTGCATAAAATGCCAGGACAGTTCAAACCCCCCCCAAATGACCCCATTTTGGAAAGTAGACACCCCAAGCTATTTGCTGAGAGGCATGTCGAGTCCATGGAATATTTTATATTGTGACACAAGTTGCGGGAAAGAGACAAATTATTTTTTTTTTTTTTTTTTTTTTTTTTTGCACAAAGTTGTCACTAAATGATATATTGCTCAAACATGCCATGGGAATATGTGAAATTACACCCCAAAATACATTCTGCTGCTTCTCCTGAGTACGGGGATACCACATGTGTGAGACTTTTTGGGAGCCTAGCCGCGTATGGGACCCCGAAAACCAAGCACCGCCTTCAGGCTTTCTAAGGGCGTAAATTTTTGATTTCACTCTTCACTGCCTATCACAGTCTCGGAGGCCATGGAATGCCCAGGTGGCACAAAACCCCCCCAAATGACCCCATTTTGGAAAGTAGACACCCAAAGCTATTTGCTGAGCGGTATAGTGAGTATTTTGCAGACCTCACTTTTTGTCACAAAGTTTTGAAAATTAAAAAAAGAAAAAAAAAATTTTTTTTTTGTCTTTCTTCATTTTCAAAAACAAATGAGAGCTGCAAAATACTCACCATGCCTCTCAGCAAATAGCTTGGGGTGTCTACTTTCCAAAATGGGGTCATTTGGGGGGGGTTTGTGCCACCTGGGCATTCCATGACCTCTGAAACTGTGATAGGCAGTGAAGAGTGAAATCAAAAATGTACACCCTTAGAAATCCTGAAGGCGGTGATTGGTTTTCGGGGGCCCGTACGCGGCTAGGCTCCTAAAAAGTCCCACACATGTGGTATCCCCGTACTCAAGAGAAGCAGCAGAATGTATTTTGGGGTGCAATTCCACATATGCCCATGACCTGTGTGAGCAATATATCATTTAGTGACAACTTTGTGCAAAAAAAAAAATAAATAAATTGTCACTTTCCCGCAACTTGTGTCAAAATATAAAATATTCCATGGACTCAACATGCCTCTCAGCAAATAGCTTGGGGTGTCTACTTTTCAAAATGGGGTCATTTGGGGGGGGTTTGTGCCATCTGGGCATTTTATGGCCTTCAAAACTGTGATAGGTAGTGAGGAGTAAAATCAAAAATGTACGCCCTTAGAAATCCTGAAGGCAGTGATTGGTTTTCGGGGCCCCGTATGTGGCTAGGCTCCCAAAAAGTCCCACACATGTGGTATCCCCATACTCAGGAGAAGCAGCTAAATGTATTTTGGGGTGCAATTCCACATATGCCCATGGCCTGTGTGAGCAATATATCATTTAGTGACAACTTTTTGTAATTTTTTATTTTTTTTTGTCATTATTCAATCACTTGGGACAAAAAAAATGAATATTCAATGGGCTCAACATGCCTCTCAGTAATTTCCTTGGGGTGTTTACTTTCCAAAATGGGGTCATTTGGGGGGGTTTTGTACTGCCCTGCCATTTTAGCACCTCAAGAAACGACATAGGCAGTCATAAATTAAAGGCTGTGTAAATTCCAGAAAATGTACCCTAGTTTGTAGGCGCTATAACTTTTGCGCAAACCAATAAATATACACTTATTGACATTTTTTTTACCAAAGACATGTGGCCAAATACATTTTTGCCTAAATGTATGACTAAAATTGAGTTTATTGGATTTTTTTAGAACAAAAAGTAGAAAATATCATTTTTTTTCAAAATTTTCGGTCTTTTTCCGTGTATAGCGCAAAAAATAAAAACGGCAGAGGTGATCAAATACCATCAAAAGAAAGCTCTATTTGTGGGAAGAAAAGGACGCAAATTTCGTTTGGGTACAGCATTGCATGGCCGCGCAATTAGCAGTTAAAGCGACGCAGTGCCAAATTGGAAAAAGTGCTCTGGTCAGGAAGGGGGTAAATCCTTCCGGGGCTGAAGTGGTTAAGGCTACAGCACTATCAGTCATTTGTCTCAATTTTTTTCTTTTTTTTTTTTCACTTACTGGATAGTTTATTATTTCGTAATTTAAAAATTTTACTTTATATGTGCAGAATTGTGTGGAAATATTCTGTTGCTCACTTTTGAACCCACATCACGTTATAAATAAGATAGACATTTGGGGTTAGCGCAGATTATTTGCGATATACCAAATGGTTAAACTTCCCTCATTTGGAGTTCTTTCCTTTGATAAAAGAAGGAAAAGATATTTTGTTTCTACTTATTCATGTGTTGTGATCAAACTTGGTAGGCCGCCTGGATTTTTTTTTTTTTTCCAGCTGTGAGAACTCTCTGCACTTGTTAGAAAGAATCGTGACCTGCTGTTTTGAACATCAGGAAGGGAAAAAGATCGCTATTTCGATTCTTAACGATTAATCGTACAGCTCTACTATAGGAAAGTGAGCGTTGTCACCCTCGGACAGGAAGTGTGTAACTGGCAGAATCACTAGGTAAAAAATGAGCATGAGAAAAGAAAATGCAGCTGCTGCATTTAAGTATTGGTAAGTTGTAATATATAATATATTGTTTTGGGAGTTTTTAGCACATTGTCAAGGCGTGTGTGAAAAATGGGAAAATTGTTCCAGCAGCAGAAGATTTAAATAGCAGATGATTAAGGCAGGCCATAGATGATTCAATTTTCTTTCCTGCAACCACGGGTTGCAGGCGTGGGGTGCCATCCCTGCCAGGAAACACGGGGGTTATTTGCTAATACTGGAGAATGTAAAATCTGGTGCAGCTCTGCATAGAAACCAATCAGCTTCCAGATTTTATTGTCAAAGCCTAATTGAACAAGCTGAAGTTAGAAGCTGATTGGCTACCATGTACAGCTGCAGCAGATTCTGAGTGCACCAGTTTTAGTAAATCCCCTCCACAGTGATTATTGCTAGCGGCTAAAGCTGTTCTCAACAATCACATGTAAAAATCTGACATGCTGTTGTACCCAAGTCGATTGATGGATCAACTTGGGTACAATCAGCCTGCCCGTAGATGGCGCAAATCTCAACCGGTCCCTGCTGAACCGGCCAAGATTCAAACCATCTATGGCTGGCTTAATCAGAGAGGTGGAAGAGTATTCTATACAGACAGGGCCCTGTTGAAGGCCCAGAAATGTAACAAAGAGCATAAAGTTGTCATATTTGAGAAAAGAATGGCTGCACACCAAGACAGCGTGAGGTCTATTTATTACAACATCCCAAGAGTGTAACAGTCACCACAGGACAGTAGCAAGTACAGAGGTTGACGCGTTTCACACACTTACATTGGGGGGGTTATGAGTAAGAACAATGTAAGTGTGTGAAACGCGTCAACCTCTGTACTTGCTACTGTCCTGTGGTGACTGTTGTTACACTCTTGGGGTGTTGCAAAAAAACGGACTCACGTTGTCTTGGTGTGCAGCCATTCCTTTCTCATAGGTGCATTCTATGGCAGGTGGGCCAAGACTAGCACCCTTGTGTGAAGTTCAATTCACTTAATTATCTCACCTGGAGCGGCACCCCTCTTGCTTGCAATATAAAGTTGTCATACATTGTATAATTTCTCATGCACAGCTGTTGTTCACCTGACAACTTTCCTCTCAGTTCCTTCAATTATCAGATCGAATTTCATTTGGTTCATCAGGAATCAGACAAAATTGGACCTGGGTCAATCTGAATACCCATCAGATAGGGTACAGTCACTGTATGGCCAATAATTTTCCACTTGGCTCAGATTATTTTTTGGACCCCCAGAGCTTGAATTTCAGCCCATTTAGCAGGCCAGCTTTAAAGTTTTGGCTGTTGCAAGTGGATGGAGTTCAGAGTTTAGAACACAGCATTTAACCAAAACTAAAATATCAGTTTTTAATTAACTAACTGTAATACCGCCTATTGTCAATGTTGGTATATTGCATGTGACACTAAGATAGTAAAATAATTCTGCAAGTCACATCCTGTAAGTGTCGCGTTTACTGCTTTGCTGCCAGCCTCCACCACCCATCCAAGGCATCCGGAAAAACCAGCTAGTATAGTTGTATCACTGCTATTCACAAGCAGGTGTTTAATGCTGATTGCTGACATACAGCCCAGTAAATCACATTGTGCTCTAGCATGAAGTTTGCAATTCATTATTTCACTATTGCGTAAGTCAAGAACACAATAGTTCATAGCTCCCAACTGTCCCTGATTTGGAGGGACTGTCCCTGATTTGGAGCAATGTCCCTCTTCCCCCCTAATTTTTCCCTCATTTTGGTCTGATCTATATAGATGTATATAAATGCACTTTTTATATATCAAAATATGTTTTCCAGCGCTAAACCTTTCATCTGATTTCTAAATTGCTGCATTTGTAAATTCCAAAAACCAATATAAAGGAATAGTAGGGGTAAAAAAAGTACTTGTGGGTTGAACCAATCTTTTATTTTTTTGTACAATTCTCTTTTAAGGAGGCGTGGCAAGGGGTGTGTCCTGTGCCTGTATACTTTTACTGATAGGTTTCCCTCTTTCCCATCTCAAAAAGTTGGATGGTATGGTAGTTCATAGGAACCAATCAGTATCCTCACCTCAGGGCTTTTTCTAACTTTAGCTTAAACTTTACCATTAAAGTAGAACTAAAGGCCAAACTTTTTTTTTTCATTTTGGATAGAGTAAGGGAAAGTTATAACCCCTCTCAGTTTCTTTTTTTCCATCTGTGTCCCATTGAGGAGATTTCCCTTCACTTCCTGTCTCACAGACAAAACAGGAAGTGAGGGGAAATCCCTGCAAATTAAGGGAATTTTTTGATTACCAGAACTAGTGCCCCCATTGGAAGATTTCCCTTCTTACTTTTCTGGGGACAACCCAAAATTTGAAATTTTGACTGGCTCTCTATGGAGCCGCTTCACATATCTCTGCAGTGTTTCATGTCCGAGTTCAGCCCAAAATTTGTGCTGAAACCGGACCTGAAATGGCGAAAAGATCCTTCTTTTTTTTAAACTAAACTTTATTGAGAAGGCACACAGACACCCCATAAGGATCAATAGCTGGGCATGCAGTGTGAGGCAATGGATTGCTCTCAGTCCACCTGCTCTCATTTATCCATCAGAATGCATGTGCCTCCACTGTGGGGACACTCATATTTTAGTGTTAGGACCACAGATATCAGGGTACCGTGACGAGGCTCTGTGGCTTACGCATGCATTTGCAAATGCGTGCGGACTAAACCCCTGTTTTTAACGCATACTGTTAGACAGGTTAATTTGGTTGTCTGCGAGCTGGTGGTAAGTAGGCTTGGAATTTTTTCCTGGGCATTCCCCAGGCCTTGTTTGTATCTGAGGCAGTGGATTGCCTTGCGTTGTGCTGAGCTGATAAAAAGTACTGCATGCAGTACTTTTACTCAGCACACTGTACCCACACTTTGCCTTGTCCATGCAGTGGGACTGCACCTCCCCCCTAAACCCCCCCCCCCCGCTGTCTGCCGGTCGGTCTGGAACTTACCCCATCTAGACGGGTAGCAGGTGGCAGACAGCGGCTTTGTGCCCTCTCCTCCATCGGCTTCCAGCATGTGGCTCCTCCCCTCTTCCTAGGCATCCAATAGGATCACCTGTCCTTTCAGCCAATCGGATGAGGGGTCTCAAAACTCGCTTCCTGTTTGGCCGGGAGGAGGATCAGTGTTACAACAGCGAATATTCATTCGCTGTTGTAACACACCTGGGTGGGCTCCATTCGCATTCTCTGTCCCCCGAGCCCACCCTATTTTGAAGCCTATTAGAGCCTCTGGCTCTAATCAGGTGCTTAAAAAAAAAAAACCCGCCATTGTAATTCATGCATCTGGCGTCCTGCAAGGGGCCGGAAGCATGGATAGGGGGAGGCAGAGATGGATAGGGGGGCGGTGCCCGTGTGCCCTTAATGGGCGTGCTGTCTCTGCACTCGATCACTTCTGCAGGTGGCAGAATGTTGTCCCTCCCGCTGCAGCCTCTCCCATCCAACCAGTGGCGATGGCTGCACAGAACAGAGAGAGAGGAACTCCCCAGATCTCTCCATAAAGAGGACCTGTCACTGGCCCATGCTGTCACAATGGATGTCGTTCATCCCTTGTGATAGCAATAAAGTTAATATAAAACATTAAATGAAAGAAATAGTGTAAAAAATAGTTTAAGATAAAATAAATAATAAAAAAAATTAATTTAAAGTGCAACACCCCCCACCACCCATGCTTATGCGCAATTGCAAACACATAAGTAAGTCCCGTGCACATATGTAAACAGTGATTGCACTACACATGTGAGGTATTGTCCTGAATGTCAGAGCGAGAGCAATGATTCTAGCACCAGATCTCCTCTGTAACTCTAAACTGGTAACCTGCAAAAAAAATGGCAGAGATTTTTAAGTTTACCTTTGTTTGGCACCAATCCACGGGCATACGCAATTTTAAAGCGTGAGATGTTTGGTATCTATTTACTCGACGTAACATCATCGTTTACATTTTACAAAAAAAATTGGATATTATACAGTATTGTGTTTGTGTGCAGAAAAATTTATTTAATTTTTTTTTTCTAAATTGTGTTTAACCATCTCAATACAGGGCATTTTCACCTCCTTCCTGCCCAAGCCATTTTTCAGCTTTCAGCGCTGTCACACTTTGAATGACAATTGCGCGGTCATACAACACTGTACCCAAATGAAATTTTTATTATTTTTTCCCCACAAATAGAGCATTATTTTGGTGGTATTTGATCACATCTGCGTTTTTAATTTTTTGCGCTATAAACAAAAGAAGAGGGACAAGTTTGAAAAAAACACAATATTTTTTATTTTTTGCTATAATAAATATCCAATTTTTTTTTTTTAAACAAATTTTTTCCTCAGTTTAGGCCGATAAGTATTCTTCTACATATTTTTGGTAAAAAAAAAAAAAAAATCACAATAAGCCTATATTGATTGGTTTGCGCAAAAGTTATAGCATCTACAAAATAGGGGATAGATTTATAGCATTTTTATTATTTATTTATTTTTTTTAGTAATGGCGGTGATCTGCGATTTTTATTGTGACTGCGATATTGCGGTGGACACATCGGACACTTTTGACACATTTTTGGGACTATTCACATTTATACAGCGATCCGTGCTATAAAAATGCACTGATTACCGTATAAATGTGACTGGCAGGGAAGGGGTTAACACTAGGGGGTGATTGAGGGGTTAACTGTGTTCCTAGGGAGTGTTTCTAACTGAAGGGGGAGGGGACTCACAAGGGGAGGAGACCGATCGGTGTTCCTCTGTACTGGGAACACACATCGGTCTCCTCTCCTCCCTGACAGGACGTGGATCTGTGTGTTTAAACACACAGATCCACGTCCTGCCGTGTTGCCGAGCAATCACGTGTGCCCGGCGGCATCGGGTGCCCAGTGACACGGTGGGCGCGCGCGATTGCCACCGGCGGCGCACGCGCCCCCTGGTGGGTAGGGAAGGCGAGGGCGTCATATGACGCCCTCCCAGAATGAGAGCCGCGCCGCCTGGCCGTCATATGACAGCCGGCGGGCAGCAAGCGGTTAAAAAAACGCTGCGCAAATACTGTGTGACATAAAAAATTGCAAAACCCACCATTTTATTCTCTAGGGCCTCTGCTATAACATATACAACCCCTGGCAAACATTATGGAATCACCAGTCCCCGAGGAATGTTCCTTCAGTTGTTTATTGTTGTAGAAAGAAAGCAGATCACAGACATGGCCAAAAAACTAAAGGCATTTCAAATGGCAACTTTCTGGCTTTAAGAAACACTAAAAGAAATCAAGAAAAATAATTGTGGTGGCCAGTAACAGTTAGATTTATAGAACAAGCACAGGGAATAAATTATGGAATCACTCAACTCTGAGGAAAAAATTATGGAATCATGAAAAACAAACAAACAAAATAACACTCCAACACATCACTAGTACTTTGTTGCACCACCTCTGGCTTTTATAACTGCTTGCAGTCTCTGAGGCATTGACTTAATGGTGTCCGTTTATGAAGCAGTGAAATCTATTCACTGCTTCATTCTCCGGCATTCACAGTGAAGATTTTTCTCCTCTGTGTGCCTGTTTATGAAGCTTTGTAGATCGCTTCACCTTTGGAGGAGTGAAGAGATCTACAAATGCTTCAAACAGTGGAGAAAGGCTCCTGATACTGGAATCTCGTGAGACTTTACGAGATTACAGCACCAGAAATACAGAGATGTCAGTTTATTAAGCAGTGATAAATTATCACCGCTCAATACACGGACGATTAATGTTAATAAAATAATGAGTCCCCCTACATTATATACATATGTATACACACACACACATTATATATACATGTATATACACACACATTATATATATATATACATATACACATTATATATGCGTGTATATACACACACATTATATATATATACATATACACATTATATGTATATATGTATATATATGTATACACATAAATATGACAGGGGGACATGCTTACAGTGTTGGGGGGTCTGAACGAGGCATAAGGAAGTTAAAAATCTTCCTCCTTCCCCCTCAGATCCCCCCAGATTTCCTCTTCACTCCCCGATTCACCACCTCTGAGCTGGTGAACCTGGGAGTGTGAATTCTGACTCAGATCACCAGTGAAGCGGTGAGATCACCGCTTCATAAACTGGCCCTTCCTGTGTCATTCATGAGAATTCTCCGCGTGTAGAGATAATCGGCGGGAGAACAAGTTCAAACATGTTCTCCCCCGATTATCACTGTTTCATAAACTGTTTATGGACTGTGATCAGCGGTGATCCTCGGGATCACCGCTGATCACTGCTTCATAAACGGACACCAATGAGTGATAAACAGTACTCTTCATCAATCTGGCTCCAGCCTTCTCTGATTGCTGTTGCCAAATCATCTTTGCAGGTTGGAGCCTTGTCATGGACCATTTCTATAACTTCCACCACAGATTTTCAATTGGATTGAGATCCGGACTGTTTGCAGGCCATGACATTGACCTTATGTGTCTTTCTTCAAGGAATTTTTTCACAGTTTTTGCTCTATGGCAAGATACATTATCATCTTGATCAATGATTTCATCATCCCCAAACATCCTTTCAATAGATGGGATAAGAAAAGTGTCCAAAATCTCAATGTAAACCTGTGCATTTATTGAAGATTTAATGACAGCCATCTCCCCAGTGCCTTTTCCTGACATGCAGCCCCATATCATAATTGACTGTGGAAATTTGCATGTTTTCTTCAGACAGTCGTCTGCATAAATCTCATTGGAACGGCACCAAACAAAAGTTCCAGCATCATCACCTTGCCCAATGCAGATTCGAGATTCATCACTGAATATGACTTTCATCCAATCATCCACAGTCCACGATTGCCTTTCCTTGGCCCATGGTAACGTTGTTTTTTTTTGTTTAGGTGTTAGAGATGGCTTTCTTTTAGCTTTTCTGTATGTAAATGCCATTTCCTTTAGGCGGTTTCTTACAGTTCGGTCACAGATGTTGACTCCAGTTTCCTCCCATTTGTTCCTCATTTGTTTTGTTGTACATTTTCTGTTTTCAAGGCATATTGATTTAAGTTTTCTGTCTTGACGCTTTGATGTCTTCCTTGGTCTACCAGTATGCTTGCCTTTAACCACCTTCCCATGTTGTTTGTATTTGGTAATGTTTTAGACACAACCAACATCTTGTGCAACACTGCGTGATGATTTACCCTCTTTACCTACATACTAACAAGCAGATTTAATCTGATGCAGGTGTTAGTGTTTGTAATGAAAATTTACAGGGTGTCTCCTTTCTTTTATCAGAAATCCGGCCTTTTATCCGGCATGGATCTACCCAAATTCTTTTAAAGCTTGGACAACATCAGGCATTCAGACACTAAATGACTTCATAGCATCTAAATCATTCCTTTCATTCCCATCGCTTAGAGAAAAATATGATCTACCAAACTCTGAGATATTTAGATATCTCCAAATCAAAAATTTCTATACACCATTCCTAAAGGGGGATACACCATTACCCCAATTATCCATTTTTGAATCAATCTGTACAAAAGATCCACTTGCTAAAGGTACAATTTCATCACTTTATAATCAATTATATGGAGTAGCAAATCTTAATAGACCCTCTTACGTTCAGAGGTGGGAGGAGGACCTGGGACGAACTTTAGAAGACACGGACTGGTCTAACATATGGCTCACATCTAAGTCATCTTCACCCAACATCTTAGCACTGGAGACAAATTATAAAGTCCTAACTCGCTGGTACCTTGTACCCGCTAGAGTGGCAAAATATTCACCTAATACCTCAGCTCTTTGTTTTCGAGGATGCCCAGAAATAGGCACATATTTACACATATGGTGGACGTGCCCAGTAATCCAAACCTTCTGGAAGGAAGTTTTCGTGATTGCATCTAAAATATTTAAAAAGATAATACAACCAGATCCATATTTAACTTTACTTAATCTAAAACCGGAATGGTTAACACTCTCACAATTCAAACTTATGATCCAACTAATAACGGCTGCAAAACAAACAGTGGCCAAGGCATGGAAATCTCCTACATTGGTACTAGCAGAAACAATTCACAGAATGAATAATACAATGTCCCATGCTAAGATGGTAGCCATCGATCAAAATCAAATTCCAAAATTTGAAAAACTTTGGCACCCTTGGATAAAACAACAGTTCCTGTCAAATTTCAATGACTCTGTCCTGTTGCCATGGTAACAGATTAAATGACTTACAGAGACACCCATTCTAAGGCTTCAAAGAGAACTAAAAAGAATAATAAACTGACGAGCGGGACAACCTTGTGGACCATACCTCTACCTTTCAACCCTTTTTCTTCTTTCTCTTTCCTTTTCTCCACCTTACGATTAAAGCTCATTATCAGAATTTATTTGACCTATATACACTCTACTTGTAAACAATATGTATAGTAGGTATAAATCATTTAAATACCTACAAAAGTAACTAAGGAAATGATATATATCTTTAATTTAGGTTTACGTGAACCCAATGTTTAATATTTGAAATTTCATGATATTTACCTATATAAACCCTACTGTAAAACAATGAGCTTACTTTATAGATCCTTGTAAACTTACTTTATGTATCTTTATAACATTGTATACTCAATAAACTTCTTTTGACAAGGAAAATTTACAGGGTGATTCCATAATTTTTTCCTCGGAGTTGAGTGATTCCATAATTTATTCCCTGTGCTTGTTCTATAAATCTAACTGTTACTGGTCACCACAATTATTTTTCTTGATTTCTTTTAGTGTTTCTTAAAGCCAGAAAGTTGCCATTTGAAATGCCTTTAGTTTTTGGCCATGTCTGAGATCTGCTTTTTTCTACAACAATAAACAACTGAAGGAACATCCTCAGGGACTGGTGATTCCATAATTTTTGCCAGGGGTTGTTTAACGTAATATATAATATAATATATGATGTTTGGGGGTTTTAAGTCATTTTCTAGCAAAAAATGTCGATTTTTACATGTTGGAGAGAAGTGTCAGAATTGGCCCGGAGCCAACACTAACACTAGCCCACATGATAAAACATTGTATTTAACCATGTGGGCTAGTGTGAACCTAGCCTAACTCTAAAACTTAAAATAACTTATTAGACCTTAACCTAAACAAACAAATAAAAAAAACCTTTACCTATTGTATAACCTGGGATGCTGTAGAGAACAGCACAAGGTATTGCAGTTGCACGGCTCATTGCAGCATTTTTCTGTGAGCCCAGAGTGACTTTATGACACATCTCCAGGGGGTAGGTCCTTGACACCCTGGGCTCACAGGACATGGGTTGAATGTTGCTGGGTGTCAGTCAACCTGGAAGAGAACTGAAGCTTGATCACAGAAAAGGGCACATGGGGAAGCACTGCAGCGTGGAGAAGGAGAATACTGCTTGGAAAACTATTTTATGCATCTAATGAAAATATCAGTTTTGGGTGACTAAACCCATTAATGTGAACTACGCCATTCTTTTATGTGACAGTTCACTTTTCAAATTCAAATATACTATGGAGCCTGTGGTACCAGTATTTACAAGAGGTTTATTTCCAGTACAAATATGCGTTATCCTGCTTAACAATGAACAACATACCTCCCAAGTTTCAGAGCAAGAAGGACATCTTAACTTTGCTTTGATAAAAAACAGTTCAATGTCTACTTTTGCACTCACTTAACAGTTAGGTATAAACAAACAGAATAATCTACACTTCCAATACAAGAATTCAATGACACAAGTGCCTGTTAGGTACGTTTCTTAGTTACAGTGACCAAGGTGCTAGTTGAGTCGTTGACAGTAGAAACCATAATCCTTAGCTTAGCTTACCTACCCTCCATCTTATCCCTTGTTTAAAGGACAAGTAGACAATTCAAGAAAATTGTTTACAGGGACACACAGAGGTTGATTTACTAAAACCGGAGAGTTCAAAATCTGGTGCAGCTCTACATATAATTCAATCAGCTTCCAGGTTGTTTTGTCAAAGCTTAATTTAGCAAGCAGAAGTTAGAAGCTGATTGCCTACTATGCAGAGCTGCACCATGATTTTTGCACTCTCCAGTTTTAGTAAATCATTACCTACTTTTAATACATTTTATTTTTCTTTCACAAGACGTTTATATTTATTTATTTATTTATTTTGTATTTATTTATTTATTTATTTTTGTTTCAATAGTTTTTATTGGTAATTTTTTCAACATTAACACAAGTGTAATACATTATGGAAAGCCCACTTTGGCCCAACATATTAAGGAACTGGGTGCATTCAAGAAAAAGAATGACAAAGTCAAACAGTAGTCCAATATCTCTTGGGCCCATGAGTGGCTTCCCACTCATTGGTCGGGTAGTCAGGTTACTATAGATGTAAAATCCGAACAATAGACCGTGAACTTGAGTATCATTTGCATCATCCCCAACGGGGGGGGGGGCTATTGCATAAAAAAATAATATGCACAGGGCATTCTGTGCTTAACTTTGAACATATTAACCACTTTTTGCGATATGCCACTGCGTCGCTTTAACTGACAATTGCGCGGTCGTGAGACGTTGCACCCAAACAAAATTGATGTCTTTTTTTCCCTACAAATAGTGCTTTCTTTTGGTGATATTTGATCACCTCTGCGGTTTTTATTTTTTGCGCTCTAAACAAAAAAAACTATCTAAAAAAAAAAAAAGCAATATTTTTTTACTATTTGCTATAATAAATATCCCCAAAAAATATATATAAAAAAACTAAATTTCTTTCTCAGTTTAGGCCGATATGTATTTTTCTACATATTTTTGGTAAAAAAAAAAAAAAAATCGCAATAAGCATATATTGATTGGTTTGTGCAAAAGTTGTAATTTGGGAGCAGACTTTTATTTTTTAAGAGATTACAACATAAATGCAGTGCATCTAATTCTACATACATTGCTAGCAAGTGTATGAAAGAGCAGGAATAATACACTAAAAGTGTCATGGTTGCTTATACAGCATACAAAATTGATACAATCACAGAGAGAAACATGGTACAGGCAGTCCCCGAGTTACGAACACCTTAAGAACTGTAGGTTTGTTCGTAAGTGAAATTTGTTCGTAAGTCGGAACACTGCTTGTAAGTGTAACTTCCGCCTGTGCAGGGATGTGGGATGTTTCAGCGTCTGCCTGTGGAGGGATGTGGGATGTTCCGGGCGCTTCTGGGGCTCTTCTGGCCATGCAGTACATGCAGTGTGGAATGTGGCAAGATAGCTGCCCGGAGGTATCCAGGACCAGCGTGGAGAACAAGCAGGCGGCATTGAGGCCGTTCGTAAGTAGGCGTCGTTCGTAAGTCGGACGCTCGTAAGTCGGGGACTGCCTGTACAGCACTCAAAAATAAGCTTAATGGACTGTAATGGCCACAGCATTTTTAAGGGGTAACCCAAAATTTAAAAAAAACACACAGCACAATAGGTTTAGTACTGTAGTAAGGGTACATCCCAAGCATAAATCTTATTTCTTTTGATGTTACCATCACATAGTCCATCCAGAACTGAACTAGATGACACACTCCCACTAAAAGAACCATGGCAAGAAAAAACATATGAGAAGGGGAGGGTGGGTGGAAGGTGCAGACTGTCGCTCCTCTGCTGTGGTTCTTCTCTCCTCGGGTGACTGCTAGAGTAGGAAAACCTGCGCCTTTTATGTACAGAACTGCTTCAGCCCACCAAAAGCCACTACTGCAACACTGTTGCTGGGCAGCACTACAAGCTGCAATCACTTTTGGCAATCTGCAACAGAAGAGGGGAGGGAAAAAACATGCAGAACACCCTTTGTGCTATCCAAAGGAGCCCTCTATCATTCATACTAGTATCAATTGTTATTCAGTGTCTTAAGCTTTTTAGGTTCATGGTGGATTGAGAGTAAAGCCTAGTACATGTGGGCCAAAAGTTGGGCGGCATCGGCCGGTTTAGTAATAGGCCCCATTCACACCTGAGAGTTTTAAAGTTTGACACTCGAAGCTCCAAAATGCTCAACAACATCCAAAACTGTGTCTGTTCACACCTGCGAGTTTAAAATGTAATGTGTAGAATCGCTTAAAGCTCCAAAAAGTACATGAGATTTAAGCTTGAAGCACTTTTGTCATCAGTAAACTTCAACAAAAACACCTAAAAAAACAAATATCAAGCATTTTTTCCCCTAATATTAGGGGACTTTCACTGGAAAAAGATGTGCAAGACACCTATAAAAAACATTTAAAAACATACAGTCATTCAATAAATAAGCCTATAAGATCAAAAAGGTCTTATAAAATTAAAACCGAATCTTCACCCATTCCAATGACTTGGCTCCCGCCCACCCTCCCCTGCATATATACTCTTATATATACAGTATCTCCCAAAATTGAGTACACCCCTCACATTTTTGTAAATATTTTATTAAATCTTTTCATGTGACACTTTGCTACAATGTAAAGTAGAGAGTGTACAGCTTGTATAACAGTGTAAAGTTGCTGTCCCCTCAGAATAACTCAACACACAGCCATTAATGTCTAAACCGCTGGCAACAAAAGTGATTACACCCCTAAGTCAAAATGTCCAAATTGGGCCCAATTAGCCATTTTCCCTCCCCGGTGTCATGTGACTCATTAGTGTTACAAGGTCTCAGGTGTGAATAGGGAGCAGGTGTGTTAAATTTGGTGTTATTGCTCTCACTCTCTCATACTGGTCACTGGAAGTTCAACATGGCACCTCATGGCACAGAACTCTCTGAGGATCTGAAAAAAAAAATTGTTGCTCTACATAAAGATGGCCTAGGCTATAAGAAGATTGCCAAAACCCTGAAACTGAGCTGCAGCATGGTGGCCAAGACCATACAGTGGTTTAACAGGACAGGTTCCACTCAGAACAGGCCTCGCCATGGTCGACCAAAGAAGTTGAGTGCATGTGCTTAGCATCATATCTAGAGGTTGTCTTTGGTAAATAGACGTATGAGTACTGCTAGCATTGCTGCAGAGGTTGAAGAGGTGAGGGGTCAGTCTGTCAGTGCTCAGACCATACGCCGCACACTGCATAAAATTGGTCTGCATGGCTGTCGTCCCAGAAGGAAGTCTCTTCTAAAGATGATGCACAAGAAAGCCCACAAACATTCCTGTGGTCTAATGAAACCAAAATGAACTTATTTGGTTCAGATGGTGTCAAGAGTGTGTGGCAGCAACCAGGTGAGGAGTACAAAGACAAGTGTGTCTTGCCTACAGTCAAGCATGGTGGTGGGAGTGTCATGGTCTGGGGCTGCATGAGTGCTGATGGCACTGGGGAGCTATAGCTCATTGAGGCAACCATGAATGCCAACATGTACTGTGACATACTGAAGCAGGGCATGATCCCCTCCATATGGAGACTGGGCCACAGGGCAGTATTCCAACATGATAATGACCACAAACACACCTCCAAGATGACCACTGACAACCTATTGAGCATTCGTAGGGCATCCTCAAACGAAAGGTGGAGTAGCGCAAGGTCTTTAACATCCACCAGCTCCATGACGTCGTCATGGAGGAGTGGCAGAGGACTCTAGTGGTATCCTGTGAACCTCTGGTGAACTCCATGCCCAAGAGGGTTAAGGCAGTTCTGGAAAATAATAGTGGCCACACAAAATATTGACAATTTGGACATTTTCACTTAGGGGTGTACTCACTTTTGTTGCCAGCAGTTTAGACATTATTGGCTGTGTGTTGAGTTATTTTGAGGGGACAGCAAATTTACACCTTTAAAGCTGTACACTCACTACTTTACTTTGTAGCAAAGTGTCATTTCTTCAGTGTTGGCACATGGGTAGGTATAATAAAATATTTACAAAAATGTGAGGGGGTGTACTCACTTTTGTAAGATACTGTATATATATTTTATTATTAAGCAAAAAGGAAGTGGTGGTTATCCCCACCTCTCCCTGCACCAATGTCTCAATCCCAGCTGTAGCTTTGTAGGGCCAGAAGTGGGTGTAGAAGTCCACCTGGGCACTTACATACTATCCAAACTTTCAGGAATTTGTCATGTAGGTCCTGAAGAATAGCGATCACTTTTCAATAATCATAGTGCCCATTATTCTGTGCAGTACATCCTGAAAATTTAGGGTAGCTTGCTTTCAAGACTTCATGGTTGTCTGTTTAATACAATCTTTTCATTTTTCCTGTGTAGTCTTGCTTGCTTCCACCTGGGATCCTCATGCATTGTGTTTGCTTTACCCTAAAGATGAAGTATCCTATATTTGACCTAACAAAGCCTGTGTCACATACTGGATCTGAGGCCCATTTGACTAGAGGGCTTCCCTTGTGGCTAAGTGCCAAGCACCCCCGAAGGTAAGAACAGGGAGTGTTAGACTCAAAGAAGCATGGGTGCTGTTTACGTAGGTAGATCTGCTGGAAGCAGCTTGCAGCACAGCGGAAATGATTAGCTGTGAGCTGGTCTGTCAGGGCACAGGCAAGGTGGCACCCAAGGAAGAAGCAGGAACAGGCTGGCAAGCCTGGACTGAAGAGGTGTAGGGAGAATGGGAGCCAAAGTCATATACAGGATGACAAGCCAGGGAGTATGCAGAAGAGTAGTCAGGAAGAAGCCAGGGTCATGCACAGTAGAGCAAGAGAAGTAGGGTCCTTCTGGAGCAAGCCAGTTCAAATATACATAGCAATGATAAAAAAAGGTACCCATTACAGGTACTGCTACATAGTGTCCCAGTATCCAGAATTGTCTTAAAAATGATACAATGTCAAATTGTACAAATGTGCACATGAAGAATTTGTAGTGAATGATTACAAACACCAGATATCAAAATAACGAAACAGTGAATAGCATGGAAACATTATTTCAAAGTTACATTTTAGTTAATCGTAGCAAAAATGGCTTTATATTTTAGGGCCCCTTTCACATGAGCAATACAATCTGTCTGTCAGTTTTCCAGGCAGACCTGATCGGAAGGTCCATGCATCCCTATGGACAGGCAGGTGTAAACGGTCTTGTGTTTACACCCGTCTACCTCCTGTCGGCTGCCCATAGACCAGAGCGGGCTCTGTCCACGTCCGCTCTGCAGATACTGAAGTGTCATCCACCCACTCTGCTCCAATCAGTAGGGGAGACTCGTGAATGGATCCCCTGCTGATCTGCCCGTGTGAAAAGAGCCTAATCTGTACTTTTAAGCCAGCAAATTTTCATTAGGAACTGGCCAGTGGGTAGCCCTATTGGCACCACTCTGTCCGACATCCTGTGATTAAAAATCAAAGAAGCCAGTTAGAAAATTGTTAGCCAAACAATGGTTGCATCCAATCAGATGCATGTACTGAACACGATAACCACAGCAGGAGATTCCTCCACCCACTACGCTGTTTAGTGTGAATGGAAGAATCTGTTAGATTTCTTTTGTTCCATCATTGTTTGGCCATCTTTAATGGCAAAGGGAGGCTATGTTAAGGACCCTTTCACACAGGCTTTCAGATCAGGTCCGTCTGTCCGCTTTTCAGGCAGACCTGATAGGAAGCTCCATGCAGCTCTATGGGCAGGCTGATGTAAATGGACTTAGTTTCATAGGTGAATTACAACACATAGCTGGAAGAAATACACAAAGTGTGCCAAGATTCAAGTACAAATACACATAGCTCTTATATTTAGACAATATTTGTTTATCTCGGAGTTCAGATTTAACTACAAGTTCCCATCACTATAATTGGTGGCTTAAATAAGTACTGCTAAGGCAGGAGGGGTGAGCCTGACCCAACGACCACATTAGTTGCTTGCTACTTATATACCTTGCCATGACAGCAGGGCCTGATGGTATGTATGGTTTTCCTGCAGCTAGAGATCTACAGATTGCTTACCATTTTGTAACAGTAATATAATGTTGAGATTTGTAGATTAGCCACTAGAGGGAGCACAAGGTTATCATTCTGCTTTTCAAATAAATGGACCTAGCATCAGCTTTTTTTTCCCCTAAATGAATGCATTATATGTTACCCTTAAGGCCTGGTTCACACTAGTGCACAGATGTGACTTAAGTTGCACAGAATAGCATGACAATGGAAATCACATTGTTTTCAGTGGTGACCATTTTCACATCAATGCAACTGAGCGTGGCGCGATTTAGAAAAATACTACTTTGGTGCGATTTTAGCGTGGTTTTTGCCCCAAAGACCTCAATAGAAATGCACAGAAATCAAATGTATATATAATTCTAATGTGATTTGAAAAGCGATTTAATGTTTTTTAATTCTCAACTTTCCTCCCAGGGAAATCCTTGGTCCCCCAAAATAAGTATTAGAAGTAGTAGTAGTAGCAGCAACAGTAGTATGAGTAGTACAAATATGCACAGCCATGATATTGCAAATCGCCTCAAAATCACAAACAAGTCACACTACATGATCGCACCTCTATTTGGATTAAAATCACATCACACTAATGTAAACCAGGCCTTACATTTTTATTGTTGCATATATAGATTTATTAAAGTAGATTTCTGTAAAAAATAGCAGTCTCTTGTGTTTCAGTATGTGCTTTTGGATACAAATACCTGGTGATCCTGCCAATGCCTCTTTCACATTTCCAAACTGACCACGATAAGCACAGAAGCAAATCTGTGCTGGTGTGGTCATGCGTTTCCCTGATAGAGATACAGGCATATCATGCGTATTGCACATTGCATTATATGCTGATATAAGAGCACTTTCACACAGGGGTGGGCGGGCGTCGGTGGTAAGGCGCTGCTACTTTTAGCGGGACTGTACTGTCATATTTGCGGTGCTTTTCGCCCACAAGCGGGGCGCTTTTAACCCCCGCTAATGGCTGAAAAAGTGTTCAAAGCGCTGCTGCAGCATTTTTTTGCCGGCGCTTCGGTGGCGCTGCCCATTGATTTCAATGGGCAGGGGCGCTTTAGGACTTTAGGAGCGGTGTGTACACCGCTCCTACATAGAGTTGCCACCTCATCCCTTTAAACCCGAACACATATTAATTACACAGGTTCTGTGGCTGATTAAGGTGGTAATTAAACTCACTTAGTGCCTTACTTACATTCAATTAGCCACAGAATCTGTGTAATTAATATGTGTTCGGGTTTAAAGGGATGAGGTGGCAACTCTACTCCTACAGCGCCTCAAAGATGCTGCTTGCAGGACTTTTTTTAGCGTCCTGCCAGCGCACCGCTCCAGTGTGAAAGCACTCAGGCTTTCACACTGGAGTGAGAGGAGAGTCGCTTTACAGGCGCTATTTTAACGCTATAGCGCCTGTAAAGCGCCTCAGTGTGAAAGCAGCCTAATTGTTGTGGTGGCCATGGCATTGCACCTATGGTCTATGACTAGGACCAAAGCTTTGGCAGTTGCACAAATTACGTGTCCATATGGAACTATTGCACTTTATTTAGAGTTATTTTTATATAGGTTTATGAATTATGCACTGTAATAATATGTATTTTAAATATGTATTTTATATATAACTCTTATATATTTTTCTGGCACTTTGCTATTAGAACATTGCATCCTTATATTCTTTCTATTACATTGGATGTTTGGGGGCTGAGCATTTAACTGCAGCAGGTTGTATAGTGATATTGGGTATAATAGGCGCAGGCGTTCAAATTTCTGTCCAGCTGCAATTCTAACTTGTCAGCAGGTGGCCAAGAGCAGGAAAAAACACAGATCAACTGCCATTATTTACGGTCCCTCAGCCACACTTGAGAACTTACCCGGCCACATACTGATTAAACATCGACCAATGTGTGGCATTCCCTGCCTAGCAGAAGTTGATTGTTTGATTGACCTCTGTTGAAGGGACATGCTAGAAAACATTTGCCGATCAGTGGCAGCGGCTGATTAGCTGCAGCTGCTGATCTATGTGTTCTGACAGCAGGGGGGTTTATGGCAAGCCTTAAAGCAGTGGTTCTCAACTCCGGTCCTCAGGACCCACTAACAGGCCAGAATTTAAGTATTACCTTGGAGAGATGCAGACTAGAATACTGCAATCACTGAGCAGCAAATTATATCACCTGTGAGGTATTTCAGTTATCTTGCAAACCTGGCCTGTTAGTGGGTCCTGAGGACAGAAGATGAGAACCACTGCCTTAAAGCTTTGTACACACGATCAGATTATTAGACAAATTTTCGTCAGTTTTTTGTTGGATGCTAGTCTCAAATCGAAAGTGAAGAGGGTACTCACCATCAGAGATGGTGACAGAATTCAACGTCAGAAGTGATGTAATGTGTTGAATTATTTTGTATGTGTTCTTTCATTTCTGAGCATGCGTAGTCTTGCTCTTCAGATTTTTTTTTGGCAGAAAACTGTACTATTGAAAAGAAAATCGGACGTTGTGGTCACATCAAAAATTTTCCAGCCTGCACATCCAGTTTTTGTCAGCCTAAAATTCATAATTGGCTGTCAAAAGCAGCACACTAACGATCAGAAAATTGGCAGATCATTCATCGGACGAAGTTTATCTTCAGATTTTCTGACTGTGTGTACGGGCATTAAGGCTGCATTCACACCTGAGCGTTTTCAGCTTGTAAAACGCCTGAATAAATACCTGAAAAACACCCAACAAGCAAAATCCCATTCTTTTCAATGGCACCTGTTCACATCTGAGCGTATTGTCACCTGAAGAAAAACGCCTGAAAAACGCCCTAAGTTCAAAAAAGAACATGAGCTTCTTTGGGGCAGATTACAGGCATTTTTCTGCCTTTTACATTGGTGAACTGAACAAATTTGCGGCAAAAACGTGCGACTTTGAAACTCTCAGGTGTGAATGCAGCCTAATGGCTTGTACATACGATCTGAAAATCGGACAACAGATCGTCCGACTTTTTTTCGCTTAATAGTCGCAAGTAGTGATTGAATAGGTTACTAAATAGACATAAATTCTCGTACGACAGAAAAAAAAAAAAAATCGGAAGTGATGTCATGTGTTGTAATGTATTTGTATTGTATTTTCAGATGACAACTGTACTGACTAAAAAAAAATGAAAAGGAAAATGTTCGTGCTTGTCTGATCTGATCTGATAATATTGGATGAATTGTCATGATCGGTAGCTCTGCACTAACAATCCGATTATCGTATGATCGCGTCGAAATCTGTATTTTTCGTCCAAATTTCGGATCGTGTGTACGGCCCATAAGGCAGCTAACCCACAGTTTTCATGCAGGTAAACTGCGCTTTCCTGTAGACTTCCATGAGGTCCTGTGTATTTACTGCAGTTTCAGAACGCACCAAAACTCCTGCATGCTGCATCTTTGGTGCGCTTTCCGAAACCACACCAAAACTGTGGGACATCATAGAAGTCAGTGTGAAGCCACCCTAATCCCAAAAGTTTTTTGATATGATCAATACTCTCAAATAATACTACTACCTAAGGAGTTTCCACATTTTCATCGCTCTAACAATAAAGAACCCCTTACACAATTTGAGATGAAACCTCCTTTTGTCAAATCTCAAATTATGGACTTGTGTCGTTGTAAGGCAAGTGCACAGATGTGCCCTGCGACTTGAAGTCCGACATGCGTCCATCTTCAATAAACAGGGATCTGACTTTGATCCCCGACAATACCAGGCACTGTCTGGTATGAATCTTTAGAGGGAACTTCAGGCACAATATAAAAAAAAACCTGCATGGGTTCCCCCTACAGGAGCATACCAGGCCCTTCGCTCTGGTATGGATTTTAAGGGGAACCTGTAGCTGGCCAGACCTGTCCTAGGTTGCTAATGTGACTTACAGTGGGGATCGAAAGTTTGGGCACCCCAGGTAAAAATGTGTATTAATGTGCATAACGAAGCCAAGGAAAGATGGAAAAATCTCCAAAAGGCATCAAATTACAGATTACACATTCTTATAATATGTCAAAAAAAGTTAGATTTTATTTCCATCATTTACACTTTCAAAATTACAGAAAACAAAAAAATGACGTCTGCAAAAGTTTGGGCACCCTGCAGAGTTAATATCTTGTACTGCCCCCTTTGGCAAGTATCACAACTTGTAAACACTTTTTGTAGCCAGCCAAGAGTCTTTCAATTCTTGTTTGAGGTATCTTTGCCCATTCTTCCTTACAAAAGTCTTCCTGTTCTTTGAGATTTCTGGGCTGTCTGTCACGCACTGCTCTTTTAAGGTCTATCCATAGATTTTCAATAATGTTGAGGTCAGGAGATTGCGAAGGCCATGGCAAAACCTTCAGTTTACGCCTCTTGATGTAATCCCCCGTGGACTTTGAGGTGTGTTTAGGATCATTATCCATTTGTAGAAGCCATCCTCTCTTTAACTTCAGCTTTTTCACAGATGGCATCAAGTTACCCTCCAAAATTTGCTGAAATTTTATTGAATCCATTTTTCCTTCTACTCGTGAAATGTTCCCTGTGCCACTGGCTGCAATACAAACCCAAAGCATGATTGATCCACCCCCATGCTTAACAGTTGGACAGAGGTTCTTTTCATTAAACTCTGTGCCCTTTCTTCTCCAAACGTACCTTTGCTCATTCCGGCCAAAAAGTTCTATTTTAACTAGGGTTGTCCCGATACCGATACTAGTATCGGTATCGGCACCGATACCGAGCATTTGCCCAAGTACTTGTACTCGGGCAAATGCTCCCGATGCTTCCCCGATACCTAGACTGTCAGCTGTGATCGGCGCGTGGGGGAGTTACAAGATTCTCCCCCAGCGGCTTTCACCAGCTTTAGTGACATACAGCGGTGATCGCTCACAGCTGACTGTCACTGCATCCTCCTCCATGCCCCCTCCGTTCCTCTGTCCCTCTCAGCTGTCCCCTCCGTTCTGCTCTTATCTGTCCTTATCTGTCCCTCTCAGCTGTCCCCTCGTTCTGCTCTTATCTGTCCCCTCGTTCTGCTCTTATCTGTCCCCTCCATTCTCCCCTTCAGTTCCTCCGTCCTCCCCCTCCTCCTTCCTTTGTGTATGGATAGAGTCAGCTGACTCTGTCCATTCACATAACTGAAACATTGTAATCTTCTGTGATTACGATGTGTCAGTTTATGAATGGAGAGAAGCTGCGGTCTTCTCTCCATTCATTGTCAGTGCAGCTGACGCTGCAGAGAAAGGGACTGGGGATTCTCTATCCTCTGTCTCTTTCTCTGTCTCAAGGGGGAGATATCAGAGGTCTGTTAAGACCCCTGATATCTCACCAAAGCCCCCCAAAAGGGCTGATTAAAAAAAAAAAAAAAAACAATAAAGAATAAAAGAAATATTATTGTAAAAAATAAAAATTGTAAAAAAAAAAAATAACACACACATACAACGTTCACCCCCCCCCCCCCCCCAAAAAAAAAAGCAAGCACTGTTAAAAAAAAAAAAAAAAAATGAAAAAAAAAACACTGTCACGTGACATTAAAAAAAAAGTATCGGTAATCGGTATCGGCGAGTACTTGAAAAAAAGTATCGGTACTTGTACTCGGTCCTAAAAAAGTGGTATCGGGACAACCCTAATTTTAACCTCATCGGTCCACAGAACTTGTTTCCAAAATGCCTCAGGCTTGTCTATATGTTCATTTGCAAAGTTCAAACGCTGATTTTTGTGGTGAGGATGTAGAAGAGGTTTTCTTCTGATGACTCTTCCATGAAGACCATATTTGTACAAGTATCTCTTTATAGTGGAATAGTGTACCACAACTCCAGTGTGTGCCAGATCGTTCTGGAGGGATCGTGCAGTCAAACGTGGGTTTTGAATTGCTTTTCTCACAATCCTGCGAACTGTTCTGTCTGATATTTTTCTTGGTCTTCCAGATCTTGCTTTAACTTCCACTGTTCCTGCTATTTCTTAATTACATTCCGAACAGAGGATATTGACATCTGAAAACGCTTTGCTATCTTCTTATAGCCTTCTCCAGCTTTGTGAGCGTCAACTATTTTCAGTTTCAGTTTTCTAGACAACTGCTTAGAAGAACCCATGGTGCTGATTGTTGGGGCAAGGTCAGATGAGTCTGGCCATTTAAAACCTTTGAGATTAAGATCACCTGGTCTTCCCAGACGATGATTGAGAACAATCCATGACACTGGCAGGTCTGAGCTTTGCAAAGGGGGCAGTGCATGCTATAAATTCTGCAGGGTGCCCGAACTTTTGCAGACACCATTTTTTTGTTTTCTGTAATTTTGAAAGTGTAAATGATGGAAACAAAATCTAACTTTTTTTGACATATTATAAGAATGTCTAATCTATAATTTGATGCCATTTGGAGATTTTTCCATCTTTCCTTGGCTTCGTTATGCACATTAATACACATTTTTTACCTGGGGTGCCCAAACTTTCGATCCCCACTGTACATGCATATACAGCTAGACCTGCTAATTTACTGTGACTTTATATATGGATGTCATATAACAGTTGCATATTGTGTTCACAGAAGCAAACCAGAAAGCATAGAGTTAAAGGGGTTGTAAAGGTAAAAATTTTTTCACCTTAATGCATTATATGCATTAAGGTGAAAAAACTTTTGACAATACCGCCGCCCCCAGCCCCCCCGTTTTACTTACCTGACGAATCTCCGCTGCTCGTTCTCGTCATCTCTATTGCAGCTCAGCCTGGTCGCTGATTGGCTGCAGTGGATGGATTGAAAGCAGCGCAGCCATTGGCTCACGCTGCTGTCAATCACATCCTATGACGCGGCGCGCCGGGGGGCGGGGCCGAGTGATACAGCGAGCGGCTATAGCCGCCGGCTGTATCACGGGAGCGCACCCGCAACAACTAACCACCATGCGGGAGCTCGCATTAAGGTGGTTATTTCTTGCGGGGAGGAGCTGAAACAGCCGCCGAGGGACCCCAGAAGCGCAGGTTCGGGGCCACTCTGTGCAGAACGAGCTGCACAGTGAAGGTAAGTATGACATGTTTGTTATTTAAAAAAAAAAATAAAATTACCTTTACAACCCCTTTAAGCCTTTGTGACTCTCAGGAGTTTTGGCCAGTCACAGCCAATCTCACACTGAGCAAGAGTTTAGGCCAATCACAGCCAGCCTTACATCTATTATTTTGTCTAGAAAATTACCCAGCACATTGCTAGATCTTATTATATCAGAGAGAGTGGACCTGAACAGATTGCAGATCCAGCCAGAGTTCAGTTTTATGGAAGCAAGTGGCCAAAATAGGTATTTAATACAGTTATATATGTTACTATTGTTATATAATGTGATTAGAACTGTATACTGAACTAGTTATGTGTTCACTTGTAGTTCCACCGAACAAACAAACCAAACAAATCAAATCAAACAAACAAACAAGCGTGCAAACTGCAAATTGCAATATCAAACAAGTAAAACTATTTGTTAAGCCTCAGATATACCTCTCAGAGAGATCATAAAGTGTCTAAGGAACTTTAAAGTGAAAGTACAGATACTGAAGAGAGAAATGCATCTACCATTGTATGTAAAATGACAAGATTGAACAGTTGAATCGCCATTTTGTTATACCTTATTCAACACATGTTTGTACATGCACTGCCTGCTGCTAAATTGTTAGTGTTATAGATGAAGAAAAGCTGAAGTTAATAAAGAAGATATCATAGAGTTTTGGTGTGCTCTTTAAACCTACTGCTTCCATAGAACGGCGCTAGAGGAATTATAAAGTAAAAGATAGTCTTTTTTGGACTAAAAGGTCAGAGATTACAATTCTTCTAATGCCACAGTGCATAAGGCACTTCAAAGAGGCTGCGCCTGCCACAGTGGAACTATTTTGAGGGCGAAGCGATAGTGCTCCTCAACTTGCACAGAAAAGGGCACATTTGAGCAGCAGAGCTACCATAGAGGCCAAAGAACGTGTGTTTTAGTCAATATGCTGCCGACTCTTAAAGTGGCAGAACGGCAAAGGCTAGATAGTTACAGAAAGAGCGCCAACCCTCCTGCGATTCCTAGAGAGAGAGAAAGAGACGCATGGTGGGAGACCAAAGTCTAGAGCTAGAGCGCCTACACCGCTACGCTCGAAGAAGCCACGTACTGCAGCCAGCTAGTTTCCCACCACTAGGCCCAAAGCCTGCAGCACAAAACATCGCAAGTCAGCACAAAGCATCGCAAGTCGGCACAAAGCATCGCAAGTCGGCACAAAGCATCGCAAGTCGGCACAAAGCATCGCAAGTCGGCACAAAGCATCGCAAGTCGGCACAAAGCATCGCAAGTCAGCACAAAGCATCGCAAGTCAGAATAGAGCTTTAGATCAAGAAAGACAAGTCTCCTTTAAGACTACCCTGCTCTTCAGGATAAGGTCAGAACTTTCCTTTATTACTATCGTTGCAAAAAGGCTTGACAAGAAAGAGACATTTTCGTGTTCAGGAATAAAAAGGACTGTAAGTAAAAAACAGTTTGTAGTGCAATGACTCTAAAGTATTTAAAGTGAAAGTCTCCTTAATAGTCATATTGATTTTTATAGCACTTAAAGTAAAAATGTCTAAGTGTAGTATTGTTATGCCATTGTTAGAGGATACAAAGATAGATGAGATAGAAGGTGAAGAGCAAGTGAACCTGTCTGAGGTAGAAGAGTCTAATGCAGCATTAGCCATGGCCCAAACAAATATATCCCAAACAATTGAACTAAGACGCTCAGAACGTATCAGAAAACCGACCCTAAAGATGCTGGAAAATTTGTAGCAAGAAGCAGCATTACAAGGAAAAAAGTTCAATAGAATGTATGATAAGTGGAAATCTTACATTAAAGATGTTTGTAGAAAACGAAAGCAAGAAAGTATAACAGGAAACTTGAGTGACATGATAGAGACGGTAGAAGAATCTGAATCAGAGCTTATGGCAGCATATGTCAACCTGCGGTCATCTACGACACCTTCCCAGGATATTGTAGGGAACATGGACACATGTACTGCAGTCACTAAAGATTTAGTAAAGCTCATGAGAGAACTATCATCTGAAGCTAAATATGATGAAGTTAAGGCAAGAAAGAGAATGAACAAGCTTTTTATGAGAGACTATGCTAGTTTTTTAGGAGGAACCACAATCACAAGTAGGACTTCTTCCACTAGCAGAAGTACCAGTAACATATCAGAGTCCTCAAGTACTTTAATAGCAAAAAGAAAGGAACTTGTCGAACAACTTGCTGTCAAGAAAGCAGAAATTGAGATGGAATCCGCAATCGAGGCGCAGCGTATACGAATAGTAGAAATGGAAAGGCTGAAGGAAGTTAAGATTATAGAAGCCAGACTCAGAGTACAGGAAGAGGACATGAATAGTAATCATAGGTCCAAATCTGTGAAGATGCAGACTCCTGCTTCCTTTCATACGCCCAGGAGAATGGAAGGAAATCATCAATATGTAATGAAGATAAAAGTCATTGCCTTTCCATCCCTGCTCAGAAAAACGAAAAGAGAGACTCACCCAATTCAGAACGAAGTGAAAGAATAAAACGGGATAATTCTGTTCCTAGATGTCACTGCAATGATCAGGAGAATGTTGCGACTATTGTCCCAGCAAGACGACAGAGAACAGTTCCAGCAAGACTTCCTGTTCCGGAACCTACTGTATTTTCAGGAGACATACTGAAGTTCATAGAGTGGAAAGCAAGTTTTGAAATGATCATTGAGCATTATTGCTCCAGGCCAGTTGACAAGTTATTCTACCTTCAGAAATATGTTGGTGGAGAAGCAAAGAAAGTTCTTGACGGTAACTTCTATAGAACAGATGAAGAAGCCTACAAGCAAGCTTGGGAAAAGTTAAATGCAAGATATGGTCATCCTTTCTTGGTACAAAGAGTCTTTAGAGAGAAATTGAATAACTGGCCTAAAATAGGTCCTAAAGAACATTTAAAACTCCAAGAGTATGGTGACTTCCTGCAAGCATGCAGCAATGCCATCCCACATGTACGAGGACTAGAAGTACTGAATGACTATCTAGAAAATCACAGGATGCTAGCTAAGCTACCTGAAGAAGTGGCTTCTAGATGGAATCGCTATGTGACTGAACAGTTAGATCTAAGTAAGAACTTCCCAAGTTTTGAAAAGTTCTCTGAGTTTGTTAATAAGGAAGCACGAATAGCATGTAATCCAGTAACAGCATCTTACGCCCTAAAATCCTTAGAAGAAAGGCCTGCGAGAGATATAAGACGTGCAAGAGCAACTAGCTTTGCAACCGACACAACAGCTAAAGGTCTAGATACCTACGAGAGCAAGTTCAAAGTCACTACTGGGATCAGTAGAGAGACAGAACCGACAAATCCTCAGACTACCTTTAAGTGTATGTTCTGTGGAGAGAACCACTCTATACACAAGTGCCAACAATTGAAGGAGAAATCCCCAAATGAAAAGAAAAAGTTTGTACTTGATAACCAACTGTGTTTTGGGTGCCTAAGAAAAGGCCATATTACTAAGGAGTGTAAGAAAAGGGTCACATGTAGCGTGTGCAAAGGACGCCATCCTACACCACTACATGAAGAACATCCAAAGAAGGATAAATCCTCAATACCTAAAAATGCTGAGGAAGAAAAGAAAGCATAGGTATTCTCTTGCAGAGTGAGGGAAAGCAACGGCACATCAATGGTTGTACCAGTGTGCATTTCAAATCCTAAAAGGAAGAATAAAAAGGTATACACCTATGCACTACTGGATGCCCAAAGCGATGTCACCTTAATTGATCAAGAAATCTGCAAGAAATTACAAGTCGCTACAGAACCAGTGAAGCTCAAACTCACCACAATGACACGTTAGTGAACAGTCAAAGGATGAAAGGATTGAGAGTTAGAGGGCTTCATTCAAACCTCACACTGGATCTATCTGCAGCTTATACGAAAGACGATATACCTCTAGATCGAGATCGCATACCTACCTGTGAAACAGCCAATAAATGGGAACACTTATCTGTCATATCTCATGATATGTCCCCGCTGAAGGAGTTTGGTGTTGGACTGTTGATAGGTTATGATTGTCCCGAAGCTTTGGTACCAGGAAGGGTAATCACAGGAGAAAAGGGTGAACCCTACGCTGTTCAAACTGATCTAGGATGGGGTGTTGGAGGAAAACAGCAGATTGCAAACTTAAGACAGGTGACAGGATTGTGTCATCAAATATCTGTCCAAGAGTTACCAGCTGTAAGTTCAGCAGCAGTAATCAAGATCCTTGAATCTGACTTTGCAGACATAAGTTCTAAAGAAATACCCAGTGAAAGTCACACAGAATTGTCTATGGGTGATCCAGAAGTAAAAATTGTACAAACATTGAGCACTGCCGCCAAATGTCAAGATGACATACTTAAAAGACTAGCCAGATGTTCAAAATGGAATACGGTCATAAACGTAGTAGCTCGAATTCAACATTTGGCAAAGGGAATCAAAGAAGGAATCATTGAATGTAGAGGAAAGGATGAAAGCCGAAGAAACAGTAATAAGACTCATTCAACAGAGATTCTATAGTGAACAGTTAAAGAAACTTAGTCAAGAACCCAAAAGGCTTCCCAACAACCACCCATTGTACAAACTTAATCTTGTTCTAGAGGATGGTATACTGAAGGTGGGAGGGAGACTGGAAAATGCATCGTTACCCAGCAGAGTGAAGCATCCAGCAATTCTACCCAAAAATTCTACCTTCACAAGATTATCGATCACTACCACAACAAATCCTTGCATCAAGACAGAAGCTTTACCCAGAACTGTTTGAGAGAAGGTGGTTACTGGATAGTAAAGGGAAGCAAAGTTATAGCAAAGTATATAAGTAAATGTGTAACCTGCAGAAAGGCACATAGACCTACTGAAGAACAAAGAATGGCAGATTTACCAGTAGATTGTGTAAACCCATCACCACCATTTCTTTATAGTGGAATGGATTGTTTCAGACCATTCATCACCAAGCAAAACCGCAAGGAGTACAAGAGATATGGACTAATATTTACATGTCTAAGTTCCAGAGCAATTCATCTGGAAATGTTAGAAGATATGTCAACTGACGCATTCATTAATGCCTTGAGATGTTTCATAGCCATTAGAGGTACTGTCAGAAAGCTTAGATCTGACCAAGGATCTAATTTTGTCAGAGCAAAGAATGAATTGAAGAAAGCTCTAAAAGAGATCGATAAAGAAAAGGTAACTGAGTATTTGTCGCTGAATCAATGTGATTTTTATATGAATGCTCCACATGCAAGCCACACAGGAGGAGTTTGGGAAAGACAAATCAGAACTATAAGAAATGTGTTAAGTTCAGTGTTGAGAAAGAGCTCCGGAAGAATAGACGATGCTTCACTTAGGACCCTATTCTATGAAGTAATGTCTATGGTTAACAGTCGTCCACTTACAGTTGACAACATCAATGATCCAACAAGTTTGGAACCTTTAACTCCCAACCATCTACTTCATCTTAAGTCTGATTACATACAACCACCACCTGGCAAGTTTACCAAAGAGGATTTATATGCCAAAAAGAGATGGCGAAGAATTCAATATCTATCAGAACAGTTTTGGAATAGATGGAGGAAAGAGTACTTAGCCAATCTTACGTTAAGAAGTAAATGGCAAACACCCAGAAGAAATGTACAAGTTGGTGACATAGTATTAGTGAAAGAAGAAGATTTACCTAGAGGTCAATGGAAATTGGCCAGAGTTCTAGAAGTTCAAAAAGATAAAGACGGACTAGTAAGAAGATCATTGTTACAAATAGGAGACTCAAAACTTGACAAATAGGGAAAACGTCTCACTATTCCACTCAAGTTGGAACGTCCTATACAGCAGTTAGTTGCTCTACTTGAAAGTGATAAAAGACACTTGGAAGTTGAGAATCTGATGGAAAATTCCCTAAATTCATGTTCAAGCCCTACTAAGAGAACATAGAATTATAGGCAATTTTGGTGGGAGTGTAGCTGGCCAGCTAAGACCTGTCCTAGGTTGCTAATGTGACTTATGCCGCGTACACACGGTCGGACTTTTCGTCTACAAAAGTCCGACAGCCTGTCCGACAGACTTCCGACGTACCTTCGGCGGACTTGCGGCAGACTTTCTTACGAACGGACTTACACACACACGACCACACAAAAGTACGACAGCCTAGTACGCGGTGACGTACACCAAGTCCGACGAGACTATAAAACGGAAGTTCAATAGCCCGTACGACACCCTTTGGGCTCCTTCTGCTAATCTCGTGTTTATCTCGTGTTAGTAGAAGTTTGGTGAGAGACGATTCGCGCTTGTGAGACTCGTATTTTTCAGTTCGTTTTAACTGTTGTTCAGTCTGTGCTTGTGAGGTTTGTATCTGCTTTTCAGTGCGTTTGGTCAGTTGGCATTGAGAAATCTTTGTTTTATTGGCCGCTCGTTCCTGATTTTCAGGTCGTTCTTCACAGGCCTTGCTGTTCTTCAGTGCGTTCTGTTTAGTGCGTTCTGACCAGCCGACCGTTTTGAAGCCATGTTACCTGTACGTACTCGTCGTAGAGCTCGTGCATTGTATGTGCTTGGTGCTGTAGTTTATTCTTCAGCCCAAGACCAGTCCATGAACAGGGCGAGGAGGAGTTCATGGACCAAGAATTGGTTGCTTCAGCGTGACCAGTTCTGTCACATGCCTTTGCTCCGTGAGATCCGTGAGAATAATCCTGAGGATTTCAGGAACTTTCTCCGGATGACGGACCCCGTTTTTGACCGTTTGTTGGCTTTGCTGACCCCCTATATCAGCAGGCAGGATACCTGCATGAGGCAAGCCATCACTCCGGAGCAGAGGTTGGTCGCTACCTTGCGGTATTTGGCCACAGGGAGAAGCCTGCAGGACCTTAAGTTCTCGACAGGCATCTCCCCCCAGGCTCTGGGGATCATTATCCCAGAGACCTGTTCTGCCATCATACAGGTCCTGCAGAAGGACTATATTAAGGTAAGATATTTTTCTTTTATTAGCATCACATGTTCTTTTATGTAATCTTTGATAATATAATGTATTTCTTGCTTCAAACACTACTTACCATCATTGCAATATAGTGTGAATGTCCCCTTTTTATCCTCACACATGCTGGATTTTTTTCCTGTTATTTTTTGTCATGCATGTATATTTTCCTTCAATAACCTTCCCAGCATGAAGTGATGGGAACATATCCACCTAGTCTACTCATTTGGAATGTATTTTGTTTGAGTGTATTTAGTGTGCTGCTAATGAGCAATTATCTAGATTTCACAAACCCCCCCCCCCCACCTAAACTCACTCCAAATAGTGTGCTGCTAATGAGCAATTATCTAGATTTCACAACCCCACCCCCCCTCCACCTAAACTCACTCCAAATAGTGTGCTGCTAATGAGCAATTATCTAGATTTCACAACCCCCCCCCCCCCCCCCACCTAAACTCACTCCAAATAGTGTGCTGCTAATGAGCAATTATCTAGATTTCACAACCCCACCCCCCCCCCACCTAAACTCACTCCAAATAGTTTGCTGCTAATGAGCAATTATCTAGATTTCACAACCCCCCCACCCCCACCCTCGTTAAAATTTGCTGGAATGTTCTGTGGTGTTGATTTGTCTAAAGCAAATATATGTTGCACTTTGCAAAATGCATGTGCACTCTACAAGTGCATTTGTTCCAGTGCTTTAGTAAATGAGCAGAAGCTCTGCTGATTTCCATCATCAAATCATATGCAAGCCTCAAAGTGTTTTCATTAATTGCCCTTGCATGTGATTGTGTACTCCTTGCAACATGAATGCCTTTTTACATTACCTCATTTACTGTAAGCTGGTTAGCAACTGCACCTGCAGAGTGCGACAACTGCAGTCTTGTAGCCTTTTTAGTCCCTAAATTCCTGCGTGTCCTAAAAGTAATTTTTTTTAGGGATTTCACAACCCCCTAAAATGTAATCAATGTTCCATCAGAGGGGGTGAGCAATCTGATAAGTGTGCCTTTCCATATTAGTTATTCCAGAACAATTAAATTATTGAATGTTATACTGATGCTGGGGAATAATGTTTTTAATTGTCTAATTTTCTTGCAATGTTAGCTTCCAAATTAATTGATTTTGGTTTTCTTGTTTGATTTCCCAGTTTCCTTCAACGCCACAGGAACGGCAGACTGTGGCATCCCATTTTGCCAGCCGTTGGGACTTTCCCAATTGTGGAGGGGCTATAGATGGGAAACATGTCCACATTGTGCCACCACCCCATTCGGGGTCATATTATTTTAATTATAAGGGGTTCCACAGTATTGTTTTAATGGCGGTGGTGTCGGCACACTATGATTTTTTATATGTGGACGTGGGGAAGAATGGCCGGATGTCGGATGGAGGAGTATTTGCCCAGACGGAGTTCTGCCAGCGTCTCCAGAGTGGTGGCCTGGGATTGCCACCTGATGAGGATAACGTGGAAGGACTCCCCTTTGTCTTCATTGCCGATGAAGCCTTCGCTCTCAGCAAGCACCTCATGAGGCCATTCCCCCAAAGAACACTCACCCCGGAGAGGAGGGTTTTTAATTACCGGCTGGCCAGAGCTAGAAGAGTGGTTGAGAATGCGTTTGGAATTCTGGCCAGCCGGTTCCGCCTGTTTCAAACAGCCATTAATTTGGCGGAATACAAACTTAATTTTATCATTTTATCGTGCTGCATTCTGCACAACTTTTTAAATAAGCATGCTCCAAATTATATAGGCACAGTTGGGCCTGAGGCCGGACAAATAGAAGCCAACCTTACAGGCCTGGATACTGTCCGTACTGGCTTGGCCCCCCAAAGTGCCCGTCAAGTTAGACAGCAATATGTTAATTATTTTATGGGTAGGGGGGCCATTGCAATGGGCCAGGATATATAATTTTTGACAATAAAAAAATTATTGATGAAATCTTGCATTATATTTATTGCTTGCCTTTCTTTTGGGCTGTCTCCTAGGTTATGGTCGAGCAGTTGTAGTGCCAACTGTATTGTAATTTTAAATGTCTAAATAAGCTCCATTGCCACTGTAAACAACTTTTTTACAATTATAACTAAAATGATACTGAGCCTTGAAATAACAAACCACACATTTATTTAATTCCTATAAGGAGATGTTTTTATTAATGGTTGTTATGCATTCAGTTCTGCATTTAGTAGAAAATGTTCATAGACAAAAATAGAATGATATCTTAATAATGTAGCAAAATATAATTATATCTAAATATTTATACCTAATCCACAAAAAAATATTTTTGGCTTTTTGATTTTCACAAACAGGCTTTTTTTTTTGTTTTGGGAAAATCAAGTTTTGTTTTGTGTTTTTTTTTTTTTTTTTTTTTAAAGCAATTTTTTTGTTTATGTTTTTTTTTTTTTAGCAAGTTATTTTTGTTTTTATTATTTTTTTTTAAGAAAGTTTGTATATTTTTTTTTTTGCTTTTTTAAAATCAAGTTTTTTATTTTTTTTGCTTTTTTAAAATCAAGTTTTTTATTTTTTTTGCTTTTTTAAAATCAAGTTTTTTATTTTTTTTGGTTTTTTAAAATCAAGTTTTTTATTTTTTTTTTTTTTTAAATCAAGTTTTTTATTTTTTATGGTTTTTTAAAATCAAGTTTTTTTTTTTTTTTTTTTTTTTTTAATCAAGTTTTTTATTTTTTTTTTTTTTTTTTAAATCAAGTTTTTTATTTTTTTTTTTTTTTGTGTTTTTTTGAAAATCAATTTTTATTTTTTTGTGGATTTTTGAGGTATTTCCGAGAAACAGCCCTCCTTTTTTACATTAGGTTAAACAGCCATTTATGTTCTGGCAAAAAAAAAAAAGAGAAGGCCCAGAATGGGGTCAGCAAAACAGGAAATGAAGGACATGATTGATGTTTTGGGGTTTAAAAAAGGGCATTTAGATTCGACCCAAAACATCAATCATGTCCTTCATTTCCTGCTGCATACAATCCAGCCGATTCCGCATTTGATCGATCTCCCCATTCCAGGCCATGATTTGAGCAATTAGCCGTTGGGCACTGTCTGTGGTGAAATAGTCAGTTGGACCTAAAGTGGAATGAAAAAAAAATATGTTTAGAAATATGCACACATAAGTTTACCTTACCATAAAGCTGGTGTCTCAAACACTGACCTGGTGGGGTGCCCATGTCGCAAACTTCATGAACATCCTCGGGGGTGGCGCTGTTGCTTGACTCAAGCACAACCAGATCACCTAAAATAGAGTAGAAAAATTACATAAAATAAAAGGCAGCCATGCATAGATTACCGTAAGCTGGTGTGTCAGACACTCACCTGGTGGGGTGCCCATGTCGCCCACCTCTCCTTCCTCCACATCCTCAATGGGACTTGGGCTTATTTCCCAATCATTTTTTGCTTGGGGTGGACTGTCTTCTGGTTGTTGGCTGAGTGATTTTTCCCCTATGTGAAACAAAAAATTATTAATCTAATTAGCACACAGATATTTTAGTACATAGTAATTTTCCAACATTTGTAATGAAGTGGTTTGTGTAGAGTTCCTATTTTACCTCAATATTTAAAATTAGAAAGACATATCGGATAGATAGATATCAATATCTCAAAATATAGTTAATAATCTTTTGATCTCTCTCTATATCTGGAACAAAATCTCAAACTATCTAACTAAATGTAAAGCCAAAAAATTAAGATAACTTCAAATCTTCAAAAAGAATGTTTTACATTTCTATATCTATCTATCTACCTATCTCTATATTTCTCTCTCTATATATATTTCTCTCTCTCTCTCTCTCTATATATCTCTATATCTATATCTCAATAGAGATATATATATATATATATATATATATATATATATATATATATCTATCTATCTATCTATCTATCTCTCTCTCTCTCTCTCTCTCTCTCTCTCTCTCTCTCTCTCTCTCTAGTTATATATATATATATATATATAGTTATATATTTATATATATATATATAGTTATATATATAGTTATATATATGTATATATATATATATATGTATATATATGTATGTGTATATATATATATGTATGTGTATATATATATATATATGTATATGTATATATATGTATGTGTGTATATATATATATATGTGTGTGTATATATATATATATATATATATATATATATATATATATATATGTATATATATATATATATATATACATGTATATATATGTGTATATGTATATATAGATATATATATCTATAGATATGTAACGAGGTTTCTTAAAAGATCGTTTAAAACGATGAAAACAAAAATCGGATAGGAAGGAAAAGCACATGGAGCAATATACAAGGTAATAAACACAAGAGAAAAACACGACAAGTACTTACTTTTTTTAAGAACTTTCCGGATACGTCGGTATTGATCCGGCTCCCTGAGTTTCAGGTCAGACCATCTTTTTCGCAGTTGATCTTTGGAGCGCTGGACCCCAAAAGATGCCTGCAAAGTCTCCACGACCTTCGCCATTATTTTGGCCTTGCGCAAATTTGGCCGTGCGTACGGCCCATAATTGCCATCATAGTCGTCTTTGTGAAGAATGGCCACCATCTCCACCATCTCTTTAAAACTCATATTAGAGGCCTTAAATCTAGGCCTCATAGATTTCGCTGACGTTCCTGCCTCCGGGCTGTCTCCACTACCTGAGGTCGTCAACATTTCAGGTGTCTCCGCCATTCTTTAACTCCACTACGCGCCGTAACAAAAAATGGGCGGAGAACATGAGTTAAAATCGAACGTCAGGGGCGGGCGACGCAGGCGGAGTTTCACACATGCGTAGTGTATAAAGAGGGGCCTTGCGCACGTGTCGTACGTACGTTCTGTGCGTCGAATTAGGGGGCGGAGAACATGAGTTAATTTCGAACGTCAGGGGCGGGCGACGCAGGCGGAGTTTCACACATGCGTAGTGTATAAAGAGGGGCCTTGCGCACGTGTCGTACGTACGTTCTGTGCGTCGAATTAGGGGGCGGAGAACATGAGTTAATTTCGAACGTCAGGGGCGGGCGACGCAGGCGGAGTTTCACACATGCGTAGTGTATAAAGAGGGGCCTTGCGCACGTGTCGTACGTACGTTCTGTGGTAGGTGATAGTGGACCTGGACGTTACAAAACGAAGGTAATTTTAGATATTTTTTTTTTTTTTTTGGTTTTTATGGTCATGACTTTGTAGCAAGCGGCCTATATGGCTTGATAGATTGATGAGGCCTACATAGGGAGAAGATGATGAGGGGGTTAGCCGAAACCTATAATAAAAGTGTTTTTTGTCTTGTGACTTCATCTTTTCCAGATATAATGAATCCCCTATTTAAGGATCCAGAGTTCCTTACATCTTTTATTTCCAAATATCGAGAGATGAGGAATTTGTGGGAGGTGAAACACCCTCAGTATTATGCTAAGCATGTGAGGAAGTCAACGCTGGAGAGACTTCTGGCCTTTGTCCAGGCGACCATCCCGGAAGCAACAATGGAGACATTGCTCAAAAAAATTGGGGTCTTGAGGAACATGTATAAGAGGGAGCATAAGAAGATCCAGGAATCAAGGAGATCAGGAGCATCAGCAGATGATGTTTATGTACCCAGGCTGTGGTACTACAATCAACTCCGTTTTCTGGATGACCAGAATGAAGCCAGGCCATCACTTTCAACCCTTCCCTCCACCCTTCCCTCCACCCTTCCCTCCACCCCAGCAGAGGCTGATGAGGAGCAAGCTGGGTCTTCCATCCTGGATGAACCAGATATGACCATCTGGAGTCAGGTAAATTATTTTAACAAATATTTACTGTACTAATATTAATGATGTTAACTGGATGTTATAATTGTCTAAAATAATTTGGCACTCAAAATTGGGTATACATATCAATTGACAGTAGTGGCTAAATATGTTTGGCACCTGCTTGAAATAATTAGGGTGTCTGATTAGACTCTTTTATTAAAGAGAAGTATTCACATTGAATTTGCTATTCATGAGAAGCAAACTGTGTGTCATTGATGAACCCCAAAAAATATACTCAAACTATTGTCCTTTTTTTATACACAGGATGAGTCCATCCAGGAGGAATGTGGGGAAAGTGGCAGGCAGGAGGAGACCGGGCCCATGGACAGCCTGGAGGAGGCCGGATTCACCATCATCCTGGAGGAGGCTGGGCCCAGTGTCAGGCAGGAGGTGGCTGCTCCCAGTGAGGTGGCTGCTCCCAGTGAGGTGGCTGGGCCAAGTGAGGTGGCTGGGCCAAGTGAGGTGGCTGGGCCCAGTAGGAGCCTGACCGAATCCCAAGTGCCTCCCCTCCACCTTCCCAAAAAAAGGGCCAGGAAGGGGATGGTCACACAGGACGCATCCCTGCGCCTCATGCAAGAGGCCACCCGTTTTTTAAGGAGCCCCCCCGAAGCGGAAGAATCCTATGGCTGCTACTTAGCCAGCAGGCTTCTTCAGATGAATAGGGAGCAGCGCCTCATTTGTGAGCGCCTATTTGGGGAAACAATCCATAAGGGGCTGCAGGGCACGCTAACACAAAACACCCAACTACATGAGGCAGCCCCCCCTCCTCCTCCTCCTGCCACAACTGAAACACCAGAGCCACAGCCTCAAAAGAAGGCTACAGGGAAGGCTGCAGGGCAGCGTGGAGGAAAGGCTGCAGGGAAGAGAAGAAAATGATGACCTGGGTTCAGTCTGGTCTGACAGAAGACGCAGGCTGTTGTAGGACCACAGTCTGGGGACATCTAGATCATCTGCTGGTGCTGTTGATCTCTGGGATTCTTGGACCAGATTGTGCTCCCTCTTATATGGACTCCTCAAGATCCCAATTTTCTGGTACACCGACTTTTTCCAGCGTTGACTTCCTCTTTATTTTATTTTGACCATGAATAAATGGATATTTTTTGAGTTTAGCAAAAGACTTTATGTGTTTTCTTTGAAATCATTGATTTTACACACAATGTTAAATTAACAAGGGACAACAATCTCATTGAGTTAGAAAAAAAACACACCAAAAATACATTACTAATGTTAATAATGTTCAAGTGGTAAGTCTTGAAAATCAAAAAAATTACGTAACCAAAAACGGTGCTTTGGGTTAACTTTATCTAAAAACTAAAAAATAAACACTATAAAAAAAAAAAATAAGAATGGGTTCTTTGTGTTAACTTTACAAACCTAAAAAAAAAAAAAAAAAAAAAAAAAAGGGGGAAAAAGTATTATTAGTATGGAAACATTGTTTTAAAAAGGCATACGATATCATTCATGAGATCAAAGAGAAAAAGAATCCAGAAATCAGTTTGGGAGAACTCTGATTATGAACAGCAAAACACCTTCGTTCTTTAGAGCCTTCGTAAAGAAGAAATAAAATGCGCTGCATTCAACGATCACAGATTTTGCAGCGTGATGAATGTGCTACCTACAATACGAACACTAGTTTTACTAGACCGAGTGCTTCCGTTTAGTTTTTGCTTATGAGCATGCGTCGTTTTTTTGTCCGTCGGACTAGCATACAGACGAGCGGACTTCGGGGTCCGTCGTACTTACGACGTAAAGATTTGAAGCATGCTTCAAATCTAAAGTCCGTCGGATTTTAGGCTAAAAAAGTCCGTTGAAAGTCCGGAGAAGCCCACACACGATCGGATTACCAGCCAGCTTTAGTCCGTCAGCGTCCGTTGGACTTTTGTAGACGAAAAGTCCGACCGTGTGTACGCGGCATTACATGCATATACAGCTAGACCTGCTAATAACCTTAATACAGTTTATATGCTCACATGTGAGAGATAAACGCAGAGTTATTTACTGTGACTTTATATATGGATGTCATATAACAGTTATATATTGTGTTCACAGAAGCAAACCAGAAAGCTAAGAGTTAAGCCTTTGTGACTCTCAGGAGTTATGGCCAGTCACGGCCAATCACAGCCAGCCTTACATCTATTATTTTGTCTAGAAAATTACCCAGCACATTGCTAGATCTTATTATATTAGAGAGAGTGGACCTGAACAGTTTGCAGATCCAGCCAGAGTTCTGTTTTATGGAAGCAAGTGGCCAAAATAGGTATTTAATACAGTTAAATATGTTACTATTGTTATATAATGTGATTAGAACTGTATACTGAACTAGTTATGTGTTCACTTGTAGTTCCACCGAACAAACAAACCAAACAAACAAGCGTGCAAACTGCAAATTGCAATATCAAACAAGTAAAACTATTTGTTAAGCCTCAGATATACCTCTCAGAGAGATCATAAAGTGTCTAAGGAACTTTAAAGTGAAAGTACAGATACTGAAGAGAGAAATACATCTACCATTGTATGTAAAATGACAAGATTGAACAGTTGAATCGCCATTTTGTTATACCTTATTCAACACATGTTTGTACATGCACTGCCTGCTGCTAAATTGTTAGTGTTATAGATGAAGAAAAGCTGAAGTTAATAAAGAAGATATCATAGAGGTTTGGTGTGCTCTTTAAACCTACTGCTTCCATAGAACGGCGCTAGAGGAATTATAAAGTAAAAGATAGTCTTGTTTGGACTAAAAGGTCAGAGATTACAATTCTTCTAATGCCACAGCGCATAAGGCACTTCAAAGTGCTGCGCCCGCCACAGAACCCCCATGCTGAAAAAATTGCGTGGGGGTCACCCACAAATTCCATACAGACCATTATCCAAGCACACAGGCCGGCAGGTCAAGAAAGAGGGTGGGGACAAGCGAGCGACCCCCCCCCCGAACCGTACCAGGTCGCATGCTTTCAACATGGTCGCCCCATGCCAAAATGTGGCACACCGCGCACCCAGCAATAGAGCGGGAAAGAGTGTCGAGTCAACATCAGAAGAAGAACAGAGGGAGAAGGCAGCGGAGAAGACCCGGCAAAAGAGCGAGAAGACAGCGGACAAGACCCGGCAGAGGCAGAAGACAGAGGGAGAAGGCAGAGAACTGGAGAGAGCTAGAAGACATCAGTGGAGAAGACCCAGAGAGTGGAGTGGAGAAGAACTGGCAGAGGCAGAAGATATTAGCAGAGGAGACAGAAGAGCCGGAGTGGGAAGGAGAAGTCGGAAGAGATGCCGGAGCTGAATAAATTACTTTAAAAACCTGTGTACTGTGTTTTATTTTTGACACTTTTTTTAGGTCAATGGGTAGGGGTACAATGTACTTATTCACATAGGGTGGGGGGCCGGGATCTGGAGGCCCCCTTGTTAAAGGAGGCTCCAGATTTCGATAAGCCCCCGCCCGCAGACCCCGACAACCAACGGCCAGGGTTGTCGGGAAGAGGCCCTTGTCCTCATCAACATCAAAAGCACCCACCCCCCCATGTTGAGGGCATGCTGCCTGGTATGGCTCCCTCGTCCCCACCCCCTTTCCTGACCTACCGGGCTGTCTGCTTGGATAATGGTCTGGTATGGATTTTGGGGGGAACCCCCACGCAGTTTTTTCGGCGTGGGGGTTCCCCTTAAAATCCATACCAGAGCAAAGGGTCTGGTATGCTCTTGGAGAGGGAGCCCATGCCGGGTTTTTTTTTTGTTTTTGTACATTGTGCGTGGTGTTCCCCCTAAATATTCATACCAGACAGTGCCTGGTATTGTCGGGGATCAAAGTCGGATCCCTGTTCATTGAAGTCGGACGCATGTCGGACTTCAAGTCGCAGAGCGAAGTTGGGTCCACAGTCGTACGACTGTCGTGACGTTCAAGTGTGAAAGGGGCCTTCCTCTGGACTTGTGACCAAACCTGAACTTAAGATGAGGCCAAAACAGTGTTTTATAAAAGGGACAGAATGACAGATTTATCTCTTAAATATATGTACTTTTTAATGCACAAGAGTATTTTGCAAGCTTTGTTAGCTGCAGATTCTTATTGTATACTGGGCCCCAGATCCTTTTCCATTACATATTCATGCATATTCATCATGCATATTTAAGCACCCAAGTGCATAACTTTACATTTTCAATACTGAACCTCATTGTTGATCTGAATGCTTTAGCAAAATCCAGATATACTACGTCCATTGGCCTTCCACTATTTAACTTTCTACTCACTTCTTCATAGAAGATTACCGGGTTGGTATGACATGAATGTCCTTTTATAAATCCATGCTAGTTATTAATTATGATACCTTTATTGCAGACAAATTCTTGAATAGAGTACCTTACCTTTCAATAACATACTTTCCTGGTGCCTATCCATGGCAGCATACCTGTGACAAGCTCCGCCTTGGCTTCTCCCTCAGGACCAGTAAATATTATTAAAAAAAAGGATTAGTGCACTCCTAGCATTCTCTTTTTTTTTTTTTCCTTATACCTCATGGTCAGTGAATGGTGGTCGAACGTCCCTTACCTCTGCAGCTGGCAGCTTCCAGCTGGGTTCAAGCCTCTCCCAGGTGCAGTCCCTATTCTTGAGCAGCTAAATGCGCTAATAAGATAGGGAGTCCCTTCTGTGGGCCTTTTGGGACAGCAGTAGTCTCTTAACTAAGAGCTCCTATCTACATTTATATACTGGCATTTGCTCAAGCCTGCAGTAGAGAAAACAGCTATATCTATTTTTCACTTAGCCTAGGTCAGTGGTTCTCAACTCCAGCCTCAGGACCCACCAACAGGCCAGATTTTAGGTATTACCTTGGGGAGATGCAGACTAGAATACTGCAATCACTGAGCAGCAAATGATATCACCTGTGATGTATTTCAGTTATCTTGCAAACCTGGCCTGTTAGTGGGTCCTGAGGACAGGAGTTGAGAACCACTGGCCTAGGTTGTATCTTCCACAAGATGTCCCCCTCTCCATTGTTTATTACTGGGGGCTTTCAGCATGGCAGCCTGTTGTCATCTGCGTAGGTTGCCTATCCGGGGGGCCCCTGGAAGGGACCCTGTTTTTGCCAACAGTAAATGTAATTTCTTTTTTCTTTACTCAGAAATACCGTTTCCTTGCTCCAGCTGAAATACCAGTTGCTAACTCCTTTATCTTTCTCTAGCTGCTTTTTCTGTTGCCTAAAATAAGCAGTACGCCACCTGAACAAGACCCTCTCCAACATTTAAGGTAGGGATCATCGTCCAGGTGAGTTAAAAAAAAAAAAAAAAAAAAAAAGCACTTATGCTGGTACGTTTATGTATTTCAGCCTTGTGCGCCAGAAGAAGTCCAAGTGGACATCAAGGTGACATAAACAAACCTATGAAGGCCCCAACCAGATCAGGATACCATACAAGCGGCGAGGGTTCATCCGTGAAATGATATAGTTCTTCACATTCACCAACTCTCAAATCCCTAAATGCTGAGCACGCTGGGTCATCCCATTACCAGTCAATTGGTCAGCAAAATCTGTTTTAGTCTATGCAGCAGACAGAGAGTCAGAGGGTTAACAAGTAAGCTGTTCTACTCAAAGATGGGCAGGGGATAAATAGCAGATCAAGCAACAGCAGTTCCATTGCAGCAATTAGCTCAATCCCCTCCAGAGAAGTTAACTATTCCTGGCCCATCCTCGAGAAAATCCCCTCATCACGCAGCAAGTATCCCTCTAAGACCCCTTTCACACTGTGCCGTCAGCGGTAAAGCGGCGCTTTATCGTTGTTTTAGCGGCCCTATTCGGCCGCTAGCGGGGCGGTTTAAACGAAAAGGGGTTAAATCCGCCCACAAAATGCTGCCGTAGCAGCGCTTTGCCGGCGGTGTCGCAGCGCTGCCCCATTGATTTCAATAGGGAGCAGCGGTGGAGGAGCAGTGATTTCACCGCTCCTTCACCGCTCCAAAGAAGCTGCTGGTAAAACTTTTTCTTACGCCCTGCCAGCGCACCACTCCCGTGTGAAAGCCCGAGGGTGTCTTATTTGTATGTATTTCCAATGTGAGATCTGGGGAGGGTCGCTATTTTTGTTTATTTCATCTCTAGATAAAAGTTTTCCATTTTTTAAAAAGTGTTTGACCAAAATTTCACTATGTGGCCATGAATTAGTGAGGAAGTTTTTTTCTAGACCTGGGGCAAAATCTGGATTGTTCCTCAGTGGTGTTAAGGCACTCATCCAAGGAAATGGATTGTTTTTTTTATAGGTGTTAAGAAATATTTCTAGTGTGGGACCTATAAGGGGGTGGGTTTTATTGTCTTTTGAGTGGTGCGCTGGACGAATCCACGGAAGATAGTTTATTTGGTGGGAGAAAAGTGTTTGCTCTAGAGACACCCAGTCTTTTACTGTATGGTGGATGTTCCAGTCTACTTTTCGTGTCAAAAGAGCAGCTTGGTGGTAGATATGTTATACTTTGTTTGGCCCACGAGAAGGGGAAGTTATTTTTACATAGTTCTACTGAATTTGAGGGTAGTGTAATATTAAGGGTGCTAGATTTTCAGTGATTAATTTTTAAGTTTGACAAAAGTTGGAAGTGTTCTAGGTCTTGGATGACATTGGGTAATGAAATATGGGGTTCAGAGAGGAATAGAAGCATGTCATCAGCAAAAGCTGCTACTTTATATGTGTGTTTGTGAATTTCTATACCCTTAATGTCTGGATTGGATCGAATTTTATTTAATAGTGGCTCTAATGTGATGACGAACAACAGTGGTGAGAGGGGGCATCCTTGTCTTGTGCCATTGCGAAGATTGAAGGCGTCCGACAGGTGGCCATTGACTCGAACTCTAGCTGTTGGGTTGGAGTATAATACTTTGATGTATGATCTCATTTGGGGCAGGATCCCTATGTGTTTTAGTACTGCGTCCATATAGTCCCAGGCCACTCTGTCAAACGCCTTCTCAGCATCAAGAGATAGGAAGAATCCCTGTTTCTTTTGGGATGATAACCAGTGATTTATGTTAATTGCTTTGATTGTGTTGTCGCGTCCCTCTCTTCCCGGGATAAAGCCTACTTGATCTAAGGAAATAAGGGAAGATAGCAGGGGTAGGAGTCTGTTTGCTAGTATTTTGGCATAAATCTTGATGTCGACATTAATTAGGGAAATTGGTCTATAATTAGTTACCTGAGTCAAATCTTTTCCTTCTTTTGGTATTACCGTTATATGGGCTTCCAACAGTTGTTTAGGGGGATGTTGTTCAGAGTATAGTGATTGAAAGGTTTTCAGAAATCTTGGTTTCAGTATGTTGGTAAACGTTTTGTAATATTGAAGAGGTAGTCCATCTGGACCTGGTGCCTTGCCTATTTTCATATCTTTTAAGGCCTTATCATATTCTGGGCCAGATATAGGTGTCTCGAGTTCTAGGGCTGTATTTTTTGATATTTGGGATGGGCAATATTTCTCTAGGAAATTTTGAATAAGCTTTGTTCTTTTGTCTGAATTATGTGGGCATTTAGGATTAGATGGAATGTTATATAAGGAATGGTAGTAGAGTTCGAACTGTTTGGCAATCTCCCCATTCGAATAGTATGGTGTGCCTTGTTTGTCTCTTATTTGATGAATTGTTGATGCAGCCTTCTTACTTTGGACTGCCTTTGCGAGCATTCTTCCACTTTTGTTACCTTGCTCATAATATATCTTATGTCTTAAGATATATTGTCTTTTAGTTTTCATGTTCAACTCTTCTGATAGTAGAGTTCTTGCTTTGGTTAAGTCTTCAAATGTGGAGAGTGCAACAGTTCTTTTGTGAGTTGTTTCTAATTTATGAATTTGGTCTAGCAGCGATCTAATTTTGGATTGTTTTTCTTTCTTTATTTTAGCTAGTTTTTTTATAAATTCACCTCTCATTACGCATTTGTGCGCTTCCCATTGTGTAATCAAAGCTGTCTCGTCATTTTCATTAAGTGAAAAATATTCATTTAGTTTGTCATTGAAATGTAGCACGTCTATGGGGTCTTTCAAGACAGAAGTGTTAAGTCTCCACGTTTTGGTTATGGTAGTTTTTTCTGGGAAAGTTAATGTTAAGGTAATTGGATGGTGATCGGATATAGTCATGGTTTCGATTGTCGAATCTTTCAGTAATTCTAGGTCTGGTTGCGAGATAAAGAAGTAGTCAATTCTGGAGTATTTTTGATGTACAGTAGAGAAATATGTAAAGTCTTTAGTTTGAGGGTTCAGAGTTCTCCAGGCATCATGTAGCATTAGTTCCTGTAGTTGGAGTTTGATTTGTTTTAATGCTTTATAAGGAAGGCTCGATGAACCATTCGAGGTATCTATGAGCGGATTTAAAGGAGTGTTAAAGTCACCTCCTAAGATAAGTATGCCCGCAGCAAAGTTTGTTAATAGGTCCTTAACCTTACGGAAAAAAGTTACCTGCTTTGAATTAGGGGTGTAAATGTTAGCAATTGTGATGGGATGAGGTCCTAACTTTCCTTTCAAGAATATGTATCTTCCCCCTGGGTCGAGCATTGTGTCTTGAATTTGAAGAGGAGTCTCTTTGGAAATCAGAATTGAGACTCCTTTGGGTTTCCCTTCAGGATTGGTGGCGTGAAATGCCATTGGAAATCTTTTATCTTGCATTTTGGGAACTTTATTAGTTTTAAAGTGAGTCTCTTGTATGCAAATGATATTTGCTTTGAGTTTATGAAATTCATTAAGGAACTTGGTTCTTTTTTCAGGGATGTTAAGTCCTTTAGCATTTACTGAGACTAGCTTCAGTGATGGTGAAGTGGTCTGCTGTTTATGAATAGGCATTTTGGAGTTCTTCCTGTAACTAAAATAAGAAGTGTTCGGATATAAGAGTGTGGTGAGATTTGATTTATTTGTATGTCTTGTTTTAGGTTTGATAAAGGTGCCCGGGATATCAAGGGGGGCACGGGAATGAGGGGGGGAGTGAGAAAAAAAAAAAAAGGGTGAGGGGAAGAGAGGAGGGGGGGGGGGGGTTTCCTTCCCTAAGGAGGGGGGTAAGGTAGTGTTCCGGAGGTAGGTTTAGACCAGCTAGACTACCCTAATGAATAGGTCCGGTAAGTTCAAAGAGTGAAAGTTATTCCACTCCTTGTGTGGGAGCAAGGTCCAAGTAGGATCAGATGGAATACAATTGGATTATTACGGTTTTCTTCTTTTCTTTTTTCTTTTGTTTACAAAACTCTAAGCACTCAGGAGCAGCTAGCTAATTATATTGTTCAGACATTACAGGGTATAAGAAAAGACCTTGGTCATGGTAGATTTCAAATTATTAATTGCAATTTATGGGTGAGATGTAGATAAGGGAACTGAAAATGACTGTATAAATAAGTGTTTTTATATTGAACCCTGTTTTATATAGACATTTCTTAATCTCTGAATTGTGTTAAGTTTCACAGGTGCAGGCAAAATATAACAACTCTAGTAAATATACTTATTAGCCACAGGGGGGAGCTCTTATCTTAGGGAATTAGAGCTTCTTGTAAATTAGGGGATTATTCTGCATATCCTATGAAAATTTTAATGCAAATTAGGAAGTACCGTATTGTTTATGTAGTCAATGGAACTTAAATATATCAAACAAAGTTGCACAAAAAACAAGAAACTCTTGCAACAGAGATTACTTAAAACGATAGATAGTGTTAGTATAAGGCATTATGGTGGTCGAAAAATCAAATATTTATTATTTTCTTCTTTTTTTTTTTTTTTTTTTTAAGTAATCTTGCGTTGTCGGAGCCCGACTATTGTTGAGGATGATATTTAGCATTGTCAAGTACCTCCTGTTTAGTTAAATTTGGAAAAAGGATTGTGACTCTGTAAATGGAGATTTACCTTATGCAAGTTGTAGTCCACCATCATGCCTATTTTTTATGTTGAAAAATAACATCTTCTATATTAACTGTGATATGAAATTGCTGTTATTCAGCTCATTTTAATTATTTCAAAGTATTATTGAAACAGTTTAAACCTTGATGAATGTAAAATATTCATAACCATAGAGACTTTTGCTCCTTCTGCTATGTTGGAGAACATATATATTACTACTTGTGATATGTTCAGTAATACATATCTATATATTTTTTATTTTTTATTTTTTTTATACTTATTTATTTATTCCCCCCCCCTTTTTTTTTCCCCCCCTCCCCCCTCCCCCCCTGAACTTGTCTATGATAATTTCTGTATGTTCAATATGTGAGCCATATATTCTGAAGAAAATTATCTAAAAAATATGTGTGCACTAAAGATATTGTAACTCCTGAACATATCTGTATGGTTAATGGTCGATAGTTAAAGTATTAGACATTTTAGTTATATCTTAATATATCCCTGAGTATCAGAAAAAAAAAAAATTAAATTAGAGAGCGTACTTACAATCGGATGTTTTTTAGCTACGACATATCTATCATACCCTTATGTTCTTATTTAACATCAGCTGTAAAGAAAAAGAGAAAAGAAACAAAAAAAAAGGGGAAACAAGGGGGAGGGGTAAAAACATGTAGATAGTTAGCTCTTGAGCTCAATCTTTTAACTTGTGGTTAGTCATTTCTTTAATGGTTGGTTCAAAGGTGTTTCATCTGGAGAAATAAAGGACGTCTTGAAGTTTAAACATTGATTGTAGATGTGCGTACACAGAATGACAACTGTGTTTGTTGTGGATGTTTGAAATTCAGGTGTCCATTTGGTCTTGTCTATCCATGCGATCTCTGCGTCTAGGAGGAGAGAGTCCTGGACTTCCTTGGTTTGCTCCTCTTCTATTCTGTTGAGACGAAGGTGATCTGCGGCGTCTATCTCTGTTTCTCTGGGCTCTGGGCGTGTAGTTGTTTGTTACTTCTATCCACATTTCATTCAGCATGAATGAATTATACCAATCTGGTACTTCAGTTGGGGGAATGTTTAAAGTTTCACAGAAAGATTGCAAGTCTTCTGGTGTGCGTAGCAGTGCTGTGTGACCTCTCCAGGTGGCTGAGAGACAGAAAGGAAACTTCCATCTGTAAGGGATACCTCTGGTGCGTAATTGATCAAGAATCGGACGCAGGGCCCTGCGTTGCTGTAATGTGATGTTTGATAGGTCTTGGTATAGCTTTATCTCACTTCCGTTAAACAGCACTCTATTTTTCTCTCTCGCCTTTTTTAAAATAGCTTCTTTCAGAGGGAAGTTTACCAAACAGTATATTATATCTCTGGGAGGATCAGTATCCCTTCCCCTCGCTCTGAGGGCTCTGTGAATCCTTTCAAAGTCAATGGGGGAGTCTGGGGGTCTGTCCAGTAAGTCATTAAATATGGTTGTAGCAGTGTGTTCTACGGGATTTTGGTCTGCTGATTCTGGGACCCCTCTTATTCTTATATTATGCCTTCTTCCTCTATTATCGAGGTCTTCTAAGTGGCGATGAATTTCAATTAAATGGTTTAAGTGTATATCAGAAGATTTTTGTACCTGTTTAATGGCCTCTGCATGTCGCGCTGTAGTCTGCTCCACAGATCCCATCCTTGTTGCAATGCTCTGGATGTCTGACTTGAGGTCTGTAATGGCTGCAGCTAGCGTGGCTTTAATGTCCAGGGCTACTGCCTGTAGATCTGACAGGCAGAGTACTTGTGTTGCTGCAGGGTTATGGGGCACAGGGGGTACAGCTCGTGGAGTGGAGCTGTGGCGGTGAGCGCTGTGGGCGCCGATCGCGCCGTCCATTGTAGGGCCGGAGCCGCCAGCCGGGACAGGTGGCTTAGGCGAGGCCGCGGCTTTGAGGCCTTCTCCCTGCGATGTCCGGAACATCACGGGGATGTTGTTTTGCTGGTGCTGGGATAGCTCCGGGGGTTCACGGGCTGATGAGGAGCTCCGATCCCCTTTTACCATGATTGGAGCTGGTGGATTTATCCCTGTGAGCCTTTTTAGCTGCTCCTTTGTGCTGGAGAGAGCGGCTTAGGCTTCCATTCTGGTCCGGAGTTAGGCCATGCCCCCTCAGTTCTTATCACTAACCAGATGATATCCTCCTTTTATCAAAAGATCCAGCCCAGCTAGTGGAACACAGGTGGATGCTGTGGCCTACACTATAAAGATATAGTTGGATGGTAAATCATCAAACGAGTCATCTTTTCTCCAGTTTCGGTGCCTTATTCAACACTGCAAAAGGGACGGTGTCCCTGCCTTCTCAGAAAGTGTGGGCGATCATTCAGAAAGTAAGGAGAGTGAGGACATGGTCCTACATAGCAGCCTCAAACTAACTCAACTTAATAGGGATTTTTGTCTTTTTGTATCCAGATGGTTCCATGGACACATGGATACCTCAAGCACCTTTTAGCTAGAATTCCTGAAGCAATGGAGCAGGGGTCTGTACTAGTGGACTAAGAGGGAGATGTCTGTAAAGCCACGTCCAATGCATTAGGGTAGGAGGCACATTGCAACCAGATGTTGGTTCAAGAGAGATGGGCGTTCAATGTGGCAGAAATTGCAAATATCCTGGAAATCCAGGCGGCTTATCTCGCATCAACAGCATTTGCTCTCTTAGGTCAAGGACAAATCAGTTCTGATTCGGATAGACAATAGAGCTGCAATATCATACATACATCACCAAGGCTGAACCAACAGTTCCTTACTAAGGGAAGTGAAACCCATCTTCATTTGGGCAGAGGGGAATCTGAAGGACCTAAGAGTAGTCTATCTTCCAGCCCATGATCACCTATCCCAAGAATTCCTGGATTCCAACAAATGGTCCCTACAACCAAAGTTATTCAGTTGGATTGTGGGCCAGTGGACCTTTCCTGAACTGCATCCTTTTGCTACAGCAAGCAATACCAAGCTGCAGAGGTTTATTTCACATCTACCTTACCCTTGGGCAGAAGCAATAGATGCCCTGTCAAGTCCTTGGGCATGCAATCTAATTTAGGCCTCCTCTGGCCTCCTACCTCAAATTCACTCGAGACTTGCAATATCAACAATAAACGGTGATAAACGTCCTGCCATATTTGCAGTGAGACCCATGATTTCCTAGGGCAAAATTTCTTAGTGTCCAGCCTCTGGTAAATATTCCTCTGATACCCTTTCTTCTGGCTCAAGGCATCACACCCATCAGAATCCTCACAGATTGAACCTTCACATTAGAATGTTAAAACAGAGGCTTTAATCATTAGGATGTTCCTCCAGAGTTGTTTCAACTCTGCTCAAAGCACAGGAGCCTTCAATGAACAATGAGTGTGACAAGATTTGGAATAAGTTTAGATCTTTCATGAACGGCAAAACTTCAATCCTGATGTACCCTCTTCCTCCCAATTCCTTGATTTCCTGCAAGCAGACCTTGGTTTAGGATTAGGATTAAGCAATTTAAAAGGTACAGCTGGTGGCAATCTCTGCCGTGACAACAAGAGATGGGCCGAAGATCCTTTAATAATCAAATTCTTCAAGACAGTCAAGAAGATAAGCCCACCATTAAAAAACAAATCTTTCCCACTTGGGATCTCTCTATCACTCTGGAGCCCTTATCTAAACAGCCTTTTGCCCCATCTGATTCAGCATCCTTGTGGAATCTCACTTGGAAACTATTTTTCTTTGTGGCGATGGCATCGGGCTGGGGAGTATCAGAACTTCAGGCTCTGAGATCAGAAGACAGTAATATTATTTTTTGTACTCGGATAGAGTGGAATTAGAACGGTACATGGATTCATTCCTAAGTTCTCCTCTTCCTCTACTATCTCAGAGCGTTGGTCCCTGCCAATCTTTTCAGATCCAATTTTTTTTTTTTTTAATTTTTTATTTATGAAAAGAACACGGCCCACATGGACCAACAGGTTACAGAGCATCACATGTATCGTGTAACATACAAAGTATATTATAAAAGACAAAAACTTTTTCACATATGTTTTATAATGTCTCATCGTCTTTTATCCTAATACTGAAAAGATGATACCTAACCCCGGATAAACCGGTAGTATGTTAAAATGAGGAATCTTTATTGAACAGGTGATATTATATTATAATATGGCCCATTGCGTCGGCCCTCTTTTTTTTTTTCCAGATAAACATTAATAAAAGAAATTAGAAAAAGGTTGGTGAGAACTGAAGATAGAAGGAGAAGGGAGAAGATAGAGCAGGACGAGAGTATAAGAGTATAGGGAAGCGGGGGAGAAGGGGGGGAAGGGGTATATCTCGCGAACATGGAGGATCCCGTAGCCTGCCCCCATAGGGTTCTATGTTACTGTTTATGAGTTATCAGCGATATCTCACTGCCACATGCTTGTTCACGGGACACAATCAGCTCTTCTCAGAGACTGTCCTGCCGTTGAGTAAATAAACATAGACCACAATTGCCAGGTCTTAGAGAATATTTCTTCTCTGTGTTGTGCCGTGTGGATGAGGTCTTCCATTCTTCTGATGTCTTCTACTTTCCCTAGCCACATATCAATTGTCGGTGGAAGGGCAGATTTCTAACAAAGTGGAATGCAAGCTCTGGCTGCATCCAGCAAGTGACGTATGACTGATTTTTTGTATATCTTGTCGGGAATGTCTGTAGCGTGTAGCAAAAAGAATGCTGGGTCATTTGTAATTGTCCTGTCAGTGAACAGTTGTACAGTCTCTCGTATCACTTTCCAAAAGTGTGTGAGTTTGGGGCAAGACCAAAATATGTGTAGCAAAGTTCCCTTGTCCATTTGACAACGCCAGCACATGTCTGATGTTGTTGGGAATATTTTATGCAGGCGTACTGGGGTTCTGTACCATCTGGAGAGTACTTTATAATTTGTTTCCTGGGTCTTGGCACAAATGGAAGACTTATGTGTGAAACGAAGTATGTGTTGTCTCTTTGTGGAGCTAAATCTGCAGTCTAGTTCCTCCTCCCATTTAAGTAAGCCTGGCGGTATATAGTCCAAGGGGGGTGTATTCAGGAGGTTGTAGGTCAGTGAGTGTGTGTGGTAGAACACCCGTATCGGTACAAAGTTCTTCTAGTCGTGAGGCTTTGCTCACTGTCTGTGGGGGGTGGGATAGAGTTAGGGAAATGTCTTAGTTAAAGTGTCCGCATAAAGTCTAGGCGGAACCCACCTGTGGGATCAGAAAGCTCCGAGTGTGTTTTCCAACGTCCTCCAGAGCTAAAGTGGGATGCCAATTGTACTCCTGCTTCCCCTAACTTCCGAAAAATTCCATCTTGTAAGCCTGGTGTGAACAGGGGGTTACCTATTATTGGATATAGGGGTGAGTTCGGAGAAGAGATGGTCGTTTCAGATATTAGTTTTGCACAAATTCGGGCCGTGTTGCCTATTAGTGGATGGCGTTTAAGTTCCATTGGTAGACCCTGATAACACCACGGGGTACCACCCAGTGGGATTGTGGTATGGGATTGTTCCATTTGGGACCATAACTTGGTCTTCCGGTGTCTACGCCAGTCTATAAGTCTTCCTAAGTGTGCCGCCTGATAATAAGCTCGAATGTTAGGTAATGCCAAAACCCCAGAGGACTTTGGGAGCACTAGTAGTTTGTTTGGGAGTCTGGGTTTTTTCTTAGCCCAGACGAATTCAGTGAATGTCGATTGTACTTGTCTGAAAAAGCTAAGAGGTATATGTATTGGCAGGGCTTGCATTAGGTACAGTAGTTTCGGTAGGATAGACATTTTTAGAATATTACAGCGCCCTAGCCAGGAATATAGGCCAGATTGCCACGTGTTTAGTAATGTTTTGATTTTTGTTAGTAGTGGTGGGAAGTTTATTTCATATAGTTTCGCAAATGTTTGGGGGATATAGGTGCCCAGATATTTCAAAGCTTTGTTTGTCCATTTCAGTTTAAAACTGGATTGGAGGGATGTGAGCTGTGTTAGTGGGACCCCTATGTTCATTGCTTCTGACTTAGTTAGGTTAATTTTCAAATAAGAGAGAGCTCCATATGTGGAAAATTCTTTTAGTAGGTTAGGGAGGGAAATTATCGGGTTTGATAGGGAGAACATCAAATCGTCAGCGTATGCTGATACTTTATATTGAGTATGTTCGATGAATACTCCCGTGATGTCTGGATTTAGTCTGATATGACATAAGAAGGGTTCCAATGAGAGCGCGAAAAGAAGAGGTGAGAGCGGGCAGCCCTGGCGCGTGCTGTTCGCAATTTGAAAGGCGTCTGACATCACGCCATTAACCCTCGCGGACGGTGAGGAATATATTGCTGCAATCCAATTCAGCATATTATTTCCTAGGCCAATGTGTCTTAACGTTGCGAACATAAACGACCAGTTAGCCCGGTCGAATGCTTTTTCGGCATCTGTGCTAAGAAAGACTGTCAGTGTACCTGCTAAGTTGGCCTTATAGAGCAAGTTCAGGACTTTAGTAGTATTGTCCCTCTCTAGTTGGGACGAAGCCCACTTGGTCTAGGTCAGGGGTCTCAAACTGGCGGCCCTCCAGCTGTTGCAAAACTACAAGTCCCATCATGCCTCTGCCTTTGGGAGTCATGCTTGTAATTGTCAGCGTTGCAATGCCTCATGGGACTTGTAGTTTTGCAACAGCTGGAGGGCCGCCAGTTTGAGACCCCTGGTCTAGGTGAATCAGGCTGGTTATGTGTTGTTGTAATCTAGTGGCTAGTATTTTGGTAAATAGTTTAAGGTCGGTATTCAGTAAGGATATGGGACGATAGCTTCCACATTGAGTCGGGTCTCTGTCTTCTTTGTGTATAACCGCTATTTGGGCTTGTAGTGTGCTGTGGTGTAGCGAGCCTCCCTTGCCTAGGTCATTAAAGAGCTTGGTTAGGTGTTGTCCTAAGGATGGGAGCAGGGTCTTATAGTACTGGACTGTAAGGCCGTCTGGTCCTGGAGCTTTCCCTTGTTTGGTACTTTTTATTGCCAATTGTATGTCTGTTAGTGTTATGGGTTCGTCTAGTAGGTCTCGTGTCATAGTCGATAGGGTAGGCATGTTGGAATCCGTTATGTAGTCTGCTATGCGTTCTGGAGTAGGTTGTGGCATGTTTAGGTTGTATAAAGCTTCATAGTAAGACCTAAATTCTTGTGTTATGTGCTGGGGTAGGGTTGCTTTCTGTCCCGTGGGAGAGTGGATATGTGGAATATATGACGCCGTCTTCTGCGATTTTAAGGATTGTGCGAGTAGTCTTGTAGAGTTGTGCGGCATGAAGGGCCGAAAGTAGCCCTTTGCGTGTGCCTCGTGGGGAGGAGGATTTGCCTGTCGAGGTATCTTCTACCGGGGTCAGTGAGAAATTTAGGTCACCGCCTATGATAAGTTGTCCCTCAGAAAAACCTTGGAGTAATTCTAAATGTCGTTTCACGAATGAGTCCTGTTGGCTATTTGGGACATAAAAGTTGGCAATGTTCACTTTTGTACCTCCAATTAGGCCTTTCAGGAAAAGATATCTACCTGCCGTGTCTGCCTTCTTATCAACTAGAGACCACAGGACTTTTGCAGATATCTGGATAGAAACCCCTCTAGACTTAGCGTCTGAGTGGGTGGAGTGATATACTGTCGGGTAGTGTCTGTTCTTGAGGATCGGGAACTTATTTTCTCGGAAATGTGTCTCCTGTAGTAGGACAATTTCTGCTTTCATGCGTTTCATGTCATTTAATAGCATTCGTCTCTTTTCAGGGACGTTAAGCCCTTTTGCGTTAAGGGTGACAATATTGAGAACCTCCATGCCCGCGAGGATATTAAAGTGTGGTAGGAGAGAGAGGGTCAAAAAAGGAGAGCGAGAAATAGGAAAGTAAAGGTAGTGAGAGGAAAGGGAGTGGAAGGGTAGAAAAAAGAAACCGCTCTTAGGTGATTGAGGGTGTCGTGAAAGGTAAACTTTCAGTCGACCCAATCCAACTGAGTTGGAAAACTAACGTGTAGCAATATATTGCTTTAACGCCCACCAGTATAACCTGGTAAAAGGCGAGTTCCTATTTGGAGGAGAGTCCAGCAAGGGTCATGGGGGGAGATCCCTATCTTCCCCAGGCCCCCGAACCTAAAATTGTGAGTGTGTATGTGAGCATATAGACAGTCTCCCCATGCACAGGACTGAAATATGTGTGTGCCAATGTATGAGCACCCGGAGCTCCTTGAACATAACAATGAAGGTAACATTATAAGAAGTAACATTATAAATTGAACCAAATAATCTGCATAACAACTTTGCTGGCTGGCTGTAAGATATACTGACTGAGAGTGCCCTCCACCAGACTAATTGAAGCGGTATACCCTGCCTATCAGAAAACGGTATATCTAACTATATCTGCCTACTATCCAGGGCTATATTGTTACCATAGGTTGTACTGGCTGATATGTGGGATAAAAAGAAAAAAAGGGTATCTAGCCAACGTCCATCTTCAATATATCCCTTCTAGACAGTGCAATGCATGTCCCCCCCTTTACCCCCAGGCTCCTGTCGTAATGAGCATATATAACCGTACCCCAACCCTCCCCCCATTTGCGGGGACGTCACCACTACACATCCCTCAGATGACAAGGAAAAGTAACCCCATCACCGCCTCCCCCCCCCAGCCCCACCCATCTGCATCAAAGCTCACATGTCCCTTCCAGGCAATCTCGCGAGTCATCTAGGAGTACCGGCAGCTCAGTAGTCCCCGCACTGGGCGATGCTTTAAAGTCAGATGTCTATTTCCTTCTCTTGCAGTCTTCTGTCGGAACAAAATGTGGCATTGCTCTCGGTTCCATCTCTTGTGCCAGTCCCATTAGGCAATGGAACGTAGTCTCGGGACAGGAGGGGGGGTATAAAGAGACTTGCAGCTATTCAGGGCTGGAGCATAAGGAAGCCGGGGCGGGGGAGGGGGGTTCACGGGAGAAGGGACATCAGCGCAGTCCCCGCCTCTACTCACCGCCGGAGGGGCTTTCAACTCCGTCTTGTTTTCCTCTGTACTTTGTGGGGAGGGCTGGAAAAGCTCAGGATACACATCTGGCAGTCTCATAGTGAGTTCATGCAAAGCAAGGGGTTCAGGATGGGGAGTAAGCAGCGGTCAGCTCTGGAATGTGTCATGTCTGGTGTAACACCCAACAGTAGGGAAGGGCAACGGCAAAAGTGGGTCAGATGTCAACCAGGGCAAAAAATAATTAACATAGGTGAAAAGGTAGTCAATGCAGGATGGGATCACATGTTGTGTTTAAGACTCACGTGCATTGTTGTCAGGTCTGGCGCGGGATCGACCTCGAGACCGCTGTGAGTGGGTAGAGGAATTGGGTCTATTCATAGACGGGCCCATGTGGCCTGTAGGACGTGGAATCCTCAGCAGCCAGTTCGGCACCTGAATCGGCTCTGTTCCCATAAAGTCAAACAGGGCCGGTAAGTCCGCTGGTGTGCGCAGTGTAAAGGATGCACGGTCTGTTCGGAAAACAACCGCTAGTGGGTATCCCCATCTGTAGGTGTATCCATGACTTCTCGCTAGTTCCAGCACCGGCTTCAGCATGGCGCGGCGCTGCAGCGTGGCCCTGGAAAGATCTGGGAGAATTTGAATGTGAGCGCCATCAAATTCCACTTCACCCTGGTCCCAGGCTTTTCTCAGCAGGGTCTCCTTCTGCGCATAGCGGTGTAGGCGGCATAAGACATCTCGGGGTCTAGCTGGATCCGTAGATTTGGGGCCTAGGGTGCGGTGGATCCTGTCTATTTCCAGATGGGGTGGGGGATTGTCCAAAAGGCCCTGAAAGATCGCCGTCGCCACCAAGTCTTCCTGGCCTGTGGCCTCCGGGATTCCCCGTAGCCGCAAATTGTTGCAGCGACTACGGTCTTCCATCTCCTCCAAGTGGAGCTGCATCTCCTGCGCTTCTAGTGAGTGGGCATGTTGGGATTGTTCCAGTGCTTGCATCCTTTCTTCCAAGGTGGATATCCTGGTTTCTCCCGATGCAACCCGGTTCTCCACTATGTGTAAGTCCGCCCTCACCTCTTGGATATCTTTGTTATGCGCTTCCTCTATTCGTAGGATCAGGGCCTCTATATCTGCCCTCGTGGGGAGAGTCTCCAAGTCCGCTCTTGTGGGGAGGGCCCTGAGCATGCTACGGAGATCTTCCTCTATGGACCCCTGGCTTAACGATGTACCCTCCATTTCAGTGCGGAGTAGGGCTGGTGTTCCTGTGAGGAGCAGAGGAGCTGAAGTGTGGGCAGGAGAGGACATCTGGGGGATAACCAGAGGAAGGCACGAAACCCCTGTGCCGAATACGCGTCGGGGAGGGGTAGGACGGAGCTGTCAGCAGAGGAGGAGGATTGCACATGCCATACCGCACGCCATACGATCAGCTGCTTATTATTTTACCTGTACAGTCTGGTGCACTCTAGCACCCATCCAGTGTGAGTACCCTCTTGGAGGGCTTATTCTTTAATAAATGTCCTGGCTATATTGCACTATGGAGTCCCTCTGTTTGTTTTTTCTATGATTTTGGATCTTGGTTTTACCTGAGAGGAGTGTTTTTGCACCATTGTAACCTGAGTGAGCCTAGCAGTTTCACCTGGGAGGAGTGTCTTTGCATCATTGTATCCTGAGTGAGCCTAGGAGTGGCCCCAATGCTTATTTTGACACCGTTTAATTACTGTGTCAAAGGACTGAAGGTGAGCGCAAGCACATGTGGGGTGTCACGGGAGAGCACATTTTTCACGTGTTGTGATTTATACACCCATCAGAAGAAGCATGATGTTTATTCATTTTATGGACACTATTTATTCACGTTTTTTGTGATTTGTATTTATTAATTGGGATATACACTCATTTGTCACTGGAAAGTGTTTTGATATTTATATTTTTAGCACGTTGCACTTTTATTAGTTACTACCACGATTGCACCTTTATATGCACTTGGTGGTTTATCATTTATAGTTATTTGCATTATATTTTACCTGTATGGTTTTATTTATCACATTACATGTGTTTTATATGTGAAAATATTTTTTATATATTTTATATGTGACACTATACTAGCGCGGGCACATTTATTATATATTTTTTATCTATCTACACGCAATGAAACGTGGTTCAGTGCTTGCAGCTTAAATAGTTTACTCCTTAGAGGCATTAGTCCATCTGTGGCTCGCAAGACACCTATATTTTGTTTGCATCATTTGCAGATCCCTGCTCTAGTACAATAGTTTCATGGATAATCAAGTTGGCTAAGAAGGTGTAAAGGGATAGGGGACTGGAAACCCTCTTCAGTTGGGCTGTATGCCACCCGGTTGTTTTCTGCTTCTTGGACAGCCAGAGCAGATGTATCCATCAAAACAATCTAAAGGGTAGCATCATGGTCATCCCAACATGTGTTTACGAGACAGAGTAGACCCGGCAGCTTTCTCATCTGTAGAAACTGGCAGGCAGGCTATCAGGCCGGCATTTGCCTATTTTAAATTCTTTTTCAAATAAATCTTTTACTATTCATCATCCCACCATTTCAGCTAGTTATTTGTCACAGGTATGCTGCCATGGAGGCACCAGGAAAACAAAAAATTGTTTCATACTTACCGTAATTTTCTTTTCCTGGTGTCTATCCATGGCAGCATACAATCCCACCCTCGGTATGCTATATTATGTAGACTGCTGGGAGTGCACTAATCCTTTCCTTTTATAATATTCACTGGTCCTGAGGGAGGAGCCAAGGCGGAACTTGTCACAGGTATGCTGCCATGGATAGGCACCAGGAAAAGAAAATTACGGTAATTATAAAAACATATTCTGTTTTATATACTATTGATGTTAGGTTTCCTGGTCTGTAGTTTCCTAGCATACATCTTGACCCTTTTTTTGAATATTGGTGCCACAATTTCTCTACACCTATCAGGTGGTATCATTCCAATCAGTAAGGTGTGTTTAATAAATGAAAAACAATGGTCTAAGCCAGTGATGGCGAACCCGTGGCACGTGTGCCGCTGCCGGCACGCCGAGCCCTCTCTGTGGGCACGCCATGAAAGGAGAGCCATTAAATGAGAAAAGCACACAGTGAAAATCTAATCGTCCGTACCGCGAACTACATCTCCCACAGTTCTGTAGGTGAGTGGGCATGACAAAGAATAAGCGCCGGGTGACGGGCACACGCTAATCCAATCATAGAGGCTGTCTCATCCACACCGCACCCATCATCAAACAAATCAGCGGTGACGTGCTGGACGTGACTGGGAGAACACGTGGCTGGGATCAGAGAAGACTTGTGGGTGGGAATGAGCTGCCGGAGAGCAGGATCAATGTGGAGTGGATCCATTATTTCCCTGCATCTAAACATATCTAAAGTAAGCCTTTCACTGTTAAAGTTTATTGCTTGTTTAACGGTATGTAACGATCTACAAAAAACTAATACAAACCAACTCACGGCAATGCTGACATTGTGCTCTGTACAGTTACATATTTTACTCAATTTTGCAAAATAAAGGTGTTAATTCGGTGAGTGCATGTGTCAGGTAGGTGAGTGCATGTGTCAGGTAAGTAAATGTATGTGTCGGGTAGGTGAGTGTAATGGTCAGGTAGGTGAGTGCATGTGTCAGGTAGGTGAGTGCATGTGTCAGGTAGGTGACTGTAATGGTCAGGTAGGTGACTGTAATGGTCAGGTAGGTGAGTGCAATGGTCAGGTAGGTGAGTGCAATGGTCAGGTAGGTGAATGTATTTGTCGGGGAGGTGAGTGCATGTGTCAGGTAGGTCAGTGCATTCCTGATCCCTGCATTCTGAGTGAATCTGGTAGAATCGTACGTTTTTGGTCCCTTAGGGCTCATTCAGAGGGATGATCAGTTCCATCCTCTGTACAGAGCCCCTGGCAGGTTTAATTCTGTGTTGGCACTTTGAAAGAAATAAGTTGGTTTTGCGTCGCGGTTTGGGCACTCGGGCTCAAAAAGGTTCTCCATCACTGGTCTAAGTCATCTGGTCCTGGCTATTTATTCACATTAAGTTTATCCAATCTATTTTGAAAAAGGATCTCCAGCAGCCACAGAAGTTCATTGTTGTTATTAGCATTATTATTTTAGGTAAATAGTTACATAGTAGGTGAGGTTGAAAAAAGTCGCAAGTCCATCAAGTCCAACCTATGTGTGTGATTATATGTCAGTATTACATTGTATATCCCTGTATGTTGTGGTTGGTTGTTTTGACTATCAAACCCATATTTTTCATTTGTATAAATTGAAGATAAAAAATCATTTAATAAATCTGAATCTACCCAATATTCACATTCTGTTCTCACATTTTTACTATGAATATATTTAAAGAATTTGTGGGGGGATTGTGGGGTTTTACTTACAGTAGCCATATGCTTTCATATTGTTTTAACTGCTCTCATTTCTTCCTTGCATCTTTTGTTGCATTCCATGTAACTCTGAAATGCCAAGGATGTCCTTTCGAAATTGTATTTTCAAAAAATATATATGATGAAACCCAGCGTCTGGTGATGTCCTTGCATTCCAGACTTCAGGCTGTAATTACCCTCAAATTAAAGCTGAAAGTCTGCAGTTAAAGCACATTTTGTTTGTTTTATTTCAAATCCATTGTGGTGGTGTATAGAGCCAAAAAGATTAGAATTGTGTCGATGTCCCAATATTTATGGACCTGACTGTATATTACCTAATTTGGTGTGGCTGACTAAGATAGGCCAGGCCCCATCACTTTCCTGTATTGCCCTGCAGAAGAAATCTAGTTTCTTCTCTCTGAGAAGAAAGGATCATGTAGGTCACTGGTTTTCTTGGATGCAGTGTGTGCGGTAAAGAAATTAATACTTACGTAGTAATAATCACAGGGTCTGCCTGTAGTATAATGCATTTTTTTTACTGTAGTTAAATGCAGGAACAGTCAAAAAGAATGTCAATGTAAGCTATTTCCATCACTGCTGTGCAATGCACTCTGCAATGCACAAATATCCCTGAACTTTTTTTTTTTTTTGCAGTAAAGTGTCTTAAGGAGGCCCATAGGAATGAATGAAAATATATTTGTATGCAATATTATATGCTTGTACTGCATGGTGAAGGTAAATGTCAATTTTTCATAATATTAATATTTTTCTGCAAAAAAAAAAAAAAACTCATAATGACACAAATTAAATATGCACTTTAAAGCACATTAAAAAGCATAGATTAATGAGCATAAGGCTTGTACAAATGCATTTAGATTAGACCTTAGGATGTGATCTCAGTTATGGCTCATTCACATTTGTATGCTTGAAAATTGCATGTTGTGGACAATCATCGCGGTGTGCTCATGACGTTAAACTGGTTATCAGGTTGATTTTGGCAAAGTCATCCATCATTGTCATTCCAGTGTCCCTCTTCTTCGCTGATTGTATTTCTGTAAGGTTTGTACCTGAAACTACATAATGTGTGTTGACTCGTGCTGACATGATTCATGCTTTTTCCTATGTGTTTTTAGTTATTACACTTTTGTAAATTAAGACAGCAGGTGCTCTGTCAGAAATGGTAACGGAAGTGACGTTCCGTCGCCGCCATCTTGCTACACCCCGCACTCCTCCACAGTAAGGATACACTGAGAAGGGGGCAAGCAGACATCTTGTTACACCCACCGGAGTTTTGCATTTAACAGTTATTTTTAACAGTAAACAGAGCTTATATGGTGAAATACAGTATTTGGAAATCCATCGGGCTGTTTACATATTGAATTATAAAAGCAGAGGTGTTCTGTCAGATTAGCAAACCTTTGAGATCAGTATTTGACCTTACAGGCTGCATTTACTCTTAAAAATAACAGTGAAATGCAAAACTCTGGTGGGTGTAACAACATGTCCGCTTGCCCCCTTCTTGGTGTACACTTACTGTGGAGGGGTGTAGCAAGATGGCAGCGACAGAACGTCACTTCTGTTACCAATTCTGACGGGTTGCCTAATCTGATGGAACACAGGCATGTTGTACCTCTCTGTTTCCTGTAAAAAATAGAGAAAAAAGGTGCTATTTCCTGTCTCATTCCACCAGTCTTTCCCTGCAGTCTTACACAGTTGTATAGGCTCACTCTGATTTCACTGCACAGTGTGAGTATTAGAAGCTGCAGCAAGTCAGAGAGAGCCCGCCTCATTTCCTGGCTGGAGAATTCCGGCATAATATTGGCATTTCCTCCCCAGCCTGACTGTCATTGGTGTACCTCTTTCATTCATTGGATATCAGTTCTTTGAGTCATGAAGGCTAAGCATTACATGTGGAGATTACCTAGGGCAGCCTTTCACAACTTTTTTACCCCAGGGGAACCTTAAAATAATTTTCAGGTATCGGGGGAACCCCTGATAAAACCCATTCATTGGGGGACAGTGGGAACAATGCCCCTTACTTTGGTGGTCAGTGAGAAGAATTCCCTTTTTTACAGTGGTGGTAAGAATGCCCCCCCCCCCCCTTACAGAGAGCTATAAAGATCATTGGTGTCATACCACTGGCTCCTCCAAGTGACATTGGCTCAGAACTATGTAGGCACCATCAAACAGGAGGTAAATCAGCCACAGCTCAGGGAACCCCTAGCCACATCTGGAGGAACCCTAGGGTTCCACGGAATCCTGGTTGAGAATGGCTGACCTAGGGTGTTCTATATGTAAATACAGTCTGCCTAGAAATTCCCACTCATTCAGACTGACATCCACCCATTATGGCCAGGTGGTGACCAGAGGATGATAACAACAGGTAAATGATCCCCCCCAAAGCATACACGTACAAGTAGACAGGGTGATCACTTCCGTCCGTTTACATTGCCGCAGCTGCAATGCTTCACGGTGCAGCAATTTTAACTTGGAGTGTCAAGTTTGACAGGTAGCGTAGCACCACCTGTCAAAATCACTCATTAAAGTCAACTGTGTGCCAAATGCAGCTATGACAGCTGTGAAGCAGTAGTTCCATGTAAAATCTCCATTGGAATCAAGGAAAAACACTGTCATTTAGGAAGTGGCAGAATGATATTCTGAATGTTTGTAAACCGACTCTAAACTGCCTCTGAAAAAGCAATCCATCACATTTTAGAGGGGCAGTTGAGCCTAGGTGATCCGACCGGAAGTTCTCCTCTCCCCCTCCCTTCCTGCAATCTTCTGGGACATGTCACAGGTCCCAGAACATTGACCATCCAGGAAGGAGGCTCAGCGCACCCGGCGAGGCCTCCTCCTATTTCCCTTCTCACCAGAAGCCGGGATGCCTGCTCCGGGTGTGCGGGTATGGCTCTGCAGAGCACTCCACTTATCCTCTTCCCCCAGGCAACACATCGCTGTCTCTGTCCTCGCTCTCCATTGCCTGGCCATGGAGCTCACAGGCAGCATTAACCCTCTGCAGGCCAGAGCATTGTTGTCAGCCATGGTCCTGAATACCCAGAGGTGACTCTTCTATTAGGCCAATTAGGCGACCGTGAGGATCCTGTGAGTGCGAAGCCTTAGGCGACCGCCTAATTTGCCTTATTAGAGAGCCGCCTCTGCCCCTTGAAATTTTCCACATTTTGTCATGTTACAACTAAAAACGTAAATGTAAATTTATTGGGATTTTATGTGATAGACCAACACAGAGTGGCACATAATTGAAAAGTGGAAGTAAAATGATAAAATGGTTTTCAAAACGTTTTACAAATAAATATCTGAAAAGTGTGGTGTGCATTTATATTCAGCCCCCTTTACTCTTACCCCTATCTAAAATCTAGTGGAACTAATTGTCTTCAGAAGTCACCTAATTAGTAAATAGAGTCCACCTGTGTGTAATTTATTCTCAGTATAAATACAGCTGTCCTGTGAAGCCCTCTGCGGTTTTGTTAGAGAACCTTCGTAAACAAACAGCATCATGAAGGCCAAGGAACACACCAGACAGGTCAGGGATGAAGTTTAGAGAAGTTTAAAGCAGGGTTAGGTTATAAAAAAATATTCCAAGCTTTGAACATCTCACAGAGCACTGTTCAATCCATCAACCGAAATGGAAAGAGTATGGCACAACTGTAAACCTACCAAGACATGGCCATCCACCTAAACTGATAGGCCGGGCAAGGAGAGCATTAATCAGAGAAGCAGCCAAGAGACCCATGGTAACTCTGGAGGAGTTGCAAAGATCCACAGCTCAGGTGGGAGAATCTGTCCACAGGACAACTATTAGTCATGCACTTCACAAATCTGGCCTTTCTGGAAGAGTGGCAAGAAGAAAGCCATTGTTGAAATAAAGCCATAAGAAGTCCTGTTTGCCGTTTGCAAGAAGCAATGTGGGGGAAAGAGCAAACATGTGGAAGAAGGTGCTCTGGTTAGATGAGACCAAAATTGAACTTTTTGGCCTAAAAGCAAAAACACTATGTGTGGCGGAAAACTAACACTGCACATAACCATAACACACCATCCCCACTGTGAAACATGGTGGTGGCAGCATCATGTTGTGGGGATGCTTTTCTTCAGCAGGGACAGGAAAGCTGGTTAGAGTTGATCGGAAGGTGGATGGAGCCAAATACAGGGCAATCTTAGAAGAAAACCTGTTGGAGTCTGCAAAACACTTGAGACTGGGGCGGAGGTTCACCTTCCAGCAGGACAAAATCCCTGAACATACAGCCAGAGCTACAATGGAATGGTATAGATCAAAGCATATTCATGTGTTAGAATGGCCCATTCAAAGTCCAGACCTAAATCCAATTAAGAATCTAAGGCAAGAATTGAAAATTGATGTTAACAGGCACTCTCCAGGGGGGCGTGTCCGGATGTGAGTGGAGAAGGACGTGTAAGAGAGGAGCTCCTGAAAATCCTTCAATTATCCGAAGCCATCCGCGCTCAATAGCCGTTCTAACAACTTCTTTTGTACACGTACCTGTCCCTCTGCATCCTCTGCTGTTGCCTGGGGGTATATTGACAGGGATACGGCCGGATAGACGGGGATTCTTACAGGCCCGCCGCCGTCGCCATCAATCCGGCCTCCATCCTCCTGTACAGTGCTGTAGCTGGCCTGGGAGCAAGGTAAGGGACCTCTACCATCATCCAGTAACCCCTCCTGTGTGTCCGGCGGGGTCCGGGAGTCTGTGGGGCCGCCAAGATCCGCCCGTGGAGGCCGTGGCCTGTTGCGGCCTACTGAAGCCTGCCGAGCACTGGACTTTCCTGTGCCGCCGGCCCGCGGAAGAGCACCGCGGTCGGCGCGGACTGCACTCCAGATCGCGAATGCTGCTGTCCTCGGCCACACCATCAGCATAAAAGCCACAATAGTGACAGAGGCTGCCTGTGAGACCAGGCCACAAAATCCAGGGGCCCTGCATCCTCTGCACCATTCTGATTCTAACCCGGCTCTCTGTATAAATCTCCTGCACTGCCTGCTTTGTTGTCTGTTCATTAGATGCCATCCAGAAGATCCACAAAGAAACAGCCGCCTCCTAAGCTACAGAGTCCAGCAGGGACACGTGCGGGGTTAGGTCGGTCCTCAGGTGTGGACAGAAACGCGGCCACGTTGATGGCGCTGCAGCTACTCGGAGATATGGAGCATGGCGTTGGAGACCAGCTGCGGCACTCGGGTGAGGGGCAGGTTGAAGCTACAGACTCCACTGCAGCTATCCTGGCGGCCATTGAGGAGAGTAAAACTATGGTCATGGGAAGAATAGACACATTGGCCATGGAGTGTGGCCTTATTCGACAAGACATGGACAAGTTTAGAGGCCGAGTCACTGCCGCAGAGAACCGCATTTCCGACTTAGAAGATAATACGGCTAATACCTCGCGGAATGTTGACGACTTGCCTCACACAGTAAAGACTCTGATGGCGCGGTCCGAAGATGCCGGAAATAGACTGCGGCGAAATAATGTGCACGTGGTGGGTCTTCCTGAAGCACAGAGGGCTCACAACCAGCTAGCTTTGCTGAAAATTTCTTTAAAGATATCCTTGACTTACAGCAAGTCTCCGCAGCGTACATTGTGGAGCGTGCTCACAGGGTCCCAACGGGCCCGAGACCACAGGGCGCTTTTCCCAGACCATTCCTGGTTCGGTTTCTCAACTACCGAGATAGGGATCTCATCCTTGCTGAAGCGCGGAAGAAACCACAGCTACGGTTTGAAAATACCACCCTGCATTTCTTTCCGGATTTTCCCCCGGAGCTACAGAGGCGCCGTCGCACATTTGTGGAGGTCCGGAAGAGGCTACGGGAAAAGGGGCTTAAGTATGGTATGTTGAACACCGGGGCTCTGAAATTTTTTGAGGCCCTCTCGGATGTCTCGGAGTGCCTGGACACCCTGGGTTGACGTGAATCAACACCTTTATTTCATATTTTTTTTTCTCTTATTTATCAATTTTTTTCATGTCTTCCCAAATCTGGCGTAAAGAAGATTGTATGCACTATATAAGCTTTTAATAAACTCTCACTCATTACGGCTTTAAGGCCTTGTATGAGCGGAACTGGGCTCCTTAATCCGTATCCTACGGGGCTCCAAGAAGACACAAGAAGTCATCTACACTTGCTGAACAGTTCGGTACACGGGCTTCCAGATTTTATTTTTGTTGTTCTCCCCCTTTTTGGGAGCTTTTTTTGGGACTAAGCCACATACCAGTGGTTGTTTTGTTTTTTTCTTTTTCCCGGTTCTGGTATAATGGCAGAAGGGGATACTTATGCCACAGTTCACCACGCACAAGGGGGAATATGTATAATTTGTATGTGGTTTGGGTATGGTTTATCCAAAAATACTTGCAGAATAATCAAGGCACTGCACTTAGACTCCTGCTACTTCATATTCAGTTTAAGGGTTAATGGCTAAGTCTGCAAAAATTGTCTCCTGGAATGTGAGAGAAATGAATAACAAGTATAAAAGAGCATCCATATTTCAGTTCCTTAAACAGTCCAAGCCGCATATCACCTTCCTGCAAGAGACCCATCTAGATGGTAGTAGGGTACTGGCTATGCGAAGACCCTGGGTCCAAAAATCTTTTCGTGCGACTTTTTCCACGTTTGCCAGAGGCGTTTCAATTCTTATCAGCAAGGCTCTGCCATGTACTATACATCAGGTGTTCTCGGATCCAGGGGGTAGATATGTGGCTGTCCTATTGGATGTTTATTATTACAAAATGTTATTAGTGAATGTATACCTGCCTCCTCCTGTAAATGTCCAAATTTTATATGATTTATTTACCAGATTGGCTCCCTTTGCTCACCTCCCTCTTATATTGATGGGTGATTTCAACACCATTTTGGATGCGTTGGACTCCTCCAATCCAGGGAGAGTGGGTTCTGGTGATCTTATATCCTGGGCCTCAGTGACTGGGTTTACAGAGCTGTGGCGAGCTAGAAATCCATCTTACAGAGTCTATTCTCATGTCTCACTGACCCACCGCTCGTCGGCCAGGATAGACATGGCGTTTGGGAACCAAGCCTTGTTACTATTTGTAAAGGACATAGCCTACCTGGCAGGGGGTTTATCTGATCATTGCCCTCTGTCCCTTGACCTCAGTCTGTCGGCTGGAAAGGGGGCTGGGGGTTGGCGGCTGTCCCCAGGATGGCTGCAAAATCAGGTATCTTCACGCTTACAGGAGTCTATCGCCTCTTACTGGACAACTAATGAGAATACAGCGGACCCTCCGGTGGTTTAGGATGCATTTAAGGCAGTGATAAGGGGAGTATGTATTTCTGCGATAATAGCTGAAAGGGTGGCGCATAATGCTGAGGTTGCCAGACTACAGGAAGATGAGAAGGAATGTGCGGAGAGACATGCTGGCAGTCCTTCTGAGTCTACTTATTTGTCTCTGATGGAGGCTAGGCGTCCTCTCTCCCTGCATTTCTCGGACCTGGCTCATACCGAGTTGGGTCACACGGCGAACTTAGTGTTTGCAGAAGGCGACAAAAATGGGAAGTTGTTGGCAAGACTGGTGGCAGTTGATAATCAAATAACAAACATCCCAGTAGTTAGAGGGCGGGATGGCACTATGATCACTGACCCCTTAGGTATACTGGATGAATTTAGAGACTACTTTTCTGAGTTATATGCTCCTATACTGAGGTATGATCAGGCAGAATTAAATGCTCTTCTGGATAAGCTGACCCTCCCGAGTTTATCTGAGACTGACCGGTAGAACTAGATAATAAAATCACCACCAAAGAGATAACTACATCTATTTTTGATTTCCCACCTTGTAAGGCTCCGGGACGGATTTTTATAAAAACCATGTAGACGAACTAGCCCCCAGACTGAATACACTTCTGGCCAAATGTTTAGAAATGAACAGTCTTCCGGCCTCCATGCTGGATGCCTATATGGTACTATTACTGAAACCGGGTAAAGATCCTTTAGATTGTTCTTCATACAGGCCTATCTCCCTCTTAAACACGGACCTGAAGATCCTGACAAAGGTATTGGCCAACAGACTGGTCGGGGTGATCCCCTCCCTGGTCAATATTGACCAGACGGGGTTCATGCCCGGTAAATCCACTGACACTAATTTAAGAAGGTTGTTTACCCAACTCCAGTTACTGGGGCCTGAGGACGGAACCAGAATTATTGTTTCGATCGACATAGAAAAGGCGTTCGACTCAATTGATTGGCCATATATGCTCCGGGTGCTGGAGGTGATGGGGTTCGGCAGCACGAGGTGGATAACGTTGTTATATTGCAACCCTAGAGTAGCAATTAGATTGGGGCAGGATGTCTCTCCCTTCTTCTCGGTGGGCAGAGGCACTAGGCAAGGGTGCTCTCTATCCCCATTTTTATTTGCGCTTATGATGGAACCCTTAGCAGTAGCACTTAGAATGTCCAGTGAAGTTAGGGCAATTAGAGTGGGTTCCATTAAGGAATGTCTAGAATTATATGCGGATGACATGCTCTTGTTTTTGGAGGATCCTAGATCATCATTGCAGGCGGTTCTAAAAGTTTTCAATGATTTCACAGTTTTTTCAGGTCTTAAGGTAAATTGGAGCAAATCCTCCATTTTGCTATTAGATACTACGGCCAGTAAAGAGGCTGACCAAAGTCTGCCGCTGAAGTGTTTTTCTTCCATCACATATTTAGGAGTTAAAATCACAGCAGACAGTGCTGACTATGTGACTCTTAATCTACTGCCTTTATTGTCCTTTTTTAAGCAGAGGGCGCAGGCCTGGCAAAGGCCTCCTCTGTCACTGATAGGGAGGATAAGTTTACTCAAAATGAAGATTCTTCCAGTTATACTTTATTTCTTGAGGCACGCTCCGGTACGGCCTCCCAAATCCTTTTTTAAAAAACTAGAGGGCATTACCAGCTCATTCATATGGGCCCCCAAACAGCCACGCATAGGACTTAAGGTGCTGCAGGAGCCTTGGGGGCGGGGGGGTTTGGCCCTGCCTGACTGGAAGAAATATTACCTAGCGGGTCAGTTGGTATTTGTCCATAAATGGTTGACATCTGACGACGGAGATTCAGCAACTATGGTGGAGGCGGCTCATTTGGGGTCATATGAGACCCTCCGTTTGGCCATTCATAGGGGTGTTGGATCGGAGTTTCCTTTTGACTTTGGCCATGAAGGCCACTATTAAAGCTTGGGGGGAGGCAGTGGTGTTGGCGTGTCCGAGCTACTTTGGTTTCTCACCTCAGACTCCCTTGTGGGGGAATCCCAGGTTGTCTCACTTCTACTGCTTTCAGGACCCCATGGTGTGGGTGGTCAAGGCAATTAAATTACTAAAAGACATCACCCAAGATGGCATACTTCTGACTTTTGACCAGCTGAAGACTAAGCATGACCTCCCTAACTCATATTTCTTCAGGTTCATACAGCTTCGACACGCGTTTCAGGCCCAATTTAGAGATAGGGCGGTTGAGTCCATTCCATCGGCTTTGGAAGACATGCTTATGGTAGAAGACCTCCCTAAAACTTTGTCAGTCACATATAAAGAACTGTTTAAGAATAGTCCGGCAGCAATGGCTAAATGCAGAGAGCGTTGGGAGAGTGAAGTCCCTGATATGGATGGGGAGGACTGGGATGATGTATGGGTGCACCCCTTTAAACATTTAGTCTCTGCGAGAGACAGACTCATACATTTTAAATTTTTACATAGAATTTGCTTTACACCAGCCAGATTGGCAGTAATATACCCATCAGTCTCTTCGGCTTGTTGGAGGTGTGACTTTTCACCGGCAGATGCCAAACATATTTTCTGGGATTGCCCACACATCATGACTTTTTGGGAAGGAGTAATAAAATGTATAGAAGAAATTTTAAAAATACCTATTCCATTATCCATTAGGGTATGCTTGTTGGGCCTAGTGGAGGAGGTGGTTCCATCCAGAGTTCTTAGAACTTTACTGAACATTTTATTCTTCTATGGAAGAAAAGCCATATTATTGAAATGGAAGAATTCCGCTCCCCCTGATGTTCCATTTTGGAAGGGGCTGGTGAATTCCATGATGCCCTATTATAAGGCAACGTACCACTCTAGAGGGTGCGGAAAAAAGTTTGATAAGGTTTGGCAGGCCTGGTTGGGATCGGAGGTAACGACTGGTTAGTTCTGCTCTAGGTCTTGAATGAGGTAAAGCGATAGTCATGGGATTTTGATATAATCAAGTACACAAGGAGAGGTGGTAATTACGGGTAGTTGGGTCATTTGGATCATAAATTAGCCAATATTCAATTACGGTGCAGTGCTGTGGGGAGCATAAAGAACACATACATATAGATATACATGGTCTTATTTCAGATGGTCCTCCAGTGGTAAACTAAAGTGAAGCAATTTTTTTGATTATGGTGAACTGTGGTATGGGATGTTGGGGGGGGGGGGGGTTGGTACAAGTAGTAACCTGTGTTAGGTTGTTCCAATGTTAGATTTTAGTTGACCTTGTGGGTCCAAGAATGGCCGGTGTTGTGCCGGATCATTCCACAGTTTTTTGTATGATGATGCAATTCTCCCTGCACCCTAGCAGCCCTAAGCACTTCATCCCTGTCACGGAAGTTCAGAAACTTTAGAATAAATGTGCGCGGCGGCGCTCCAGGGGGACCCAGCTTGGGGGGAATCCAGTGAGCCCGCTCCACCGCATAAAATGGTGAAAATTGGGCCCCAGGTAGGAGGGAACGTAGTAGGTCCTCAATAAACTCTGTCAGACATTTCCCCTCAGCTCCTTCCGCCAGACCTACAATCCGGAGATTGTTCCTCCTATTATATCCTATACGGTTTTCCGCATCTTCGGATTTATATTCCAGTGCTCTAATTTTGGTTTGCAGGGCCCGGAGATCAGCTCCATGAGTCTTTACAGTGTCCTCCACATGCCCCAGACGCTGTTCAGCAGCAGACAGTCTGCCACGTATTTTGTCCATGTCCAGCCTTATTAGACCAACATCTAATTGTACTGCATCTAGCTTGGAAGTAAGGGTGGTGAGGGAGGATTGGCAGTTTCCTATAGCGGCTAGTACATCAGCCAGGCCTGGCTGTGTAGTGGAGGACTGCTCTGGCTGCTCTGGCTGCTCTGTCTGGGACGCCATATTGCTGAGAGCACGCCTCCCGGACCCCATGCGGCCTGCACAGGCCACCTCTGTCTCCACCGGCACAGGGGGGAATTTTAGCTTCTTACCCTTTCCACTGGCTGGCCAGGATGATCGGCGGTGCATGTGGATGAAATTCGCTGGCTCAGAGACCTGCTGATGCTGCTTAAACGATGAGACAGTCCCGGATTGCAGCGGAGTTCTCAGACATGCGTCCGCTCACAGCGCCATCTTGGCCACGCCCCCCGTTTTTTGTATGTTTATATGTATAAAATTTAATAAACAGAATTTTCAAAAAAAAAAGACACTCTCCATCCACTCTCCATTCAATCTGACAGAGCTTGAGCTATTTTGCAAAGAAGAATGGGCAAAAATTTCACTCTCTAGATGTGCAAAGCTGGTAAAGATGCAAGGTGAATTGAGGAAAAAGATGGGGGGGGGGGCAGGAATGTAATAGACAATAGAGGGTGCTACACAGATAGAGACATTGTCACTTGGGGGAGGGGAACAGAAATCTACGGGGCCATGCAATTTAATGCAGTGAGATATTGTGTTCCCCAAATACTGGCATCGAGGAGCTTTGTGTGGCCCCAGTGCTTGAAATAAATAAGAAACCATGGGAGAGCAGAAGCTCTCTCTGTGCATACTCTATGTTCATTTCAGATTTGACACCTCTGCACCTATAATTTTTGATGCTACATTTCCAGGCCAAAGGTATAGTACATTTAAAAAGTGACAGGTGAATCAAATATTGGCCTTTATATGTATTGGACACTTTATTAGCAAGATCTCCCTACCATAATCAACTCTGTTCCTGTCTACCTTTGCAACTTTCAGGACCTGCTGTTGAATTCTTTATATTATAAAATTCAAAAGGAAAGTTGGGCCCCTTATAATGGCCACAGCAGGGTATAGTGCTTGGAAGCAGAGAGAAAGGGTTCCTGGGAAATATAAGAAAAAGTCAAGTGATTTAGTTCTCTAGCATCTACAAAAGCTTTACTATAACTAAATGACATCAGAAGTATATTACAAATCAAGTAACCTTACCCATCTTCAAGTAAAGCTTTGGTGATTTAGTACAAAGAGATGCATTAAAAAGTAGAGTATTCTTCAATTCCAGTTTTATTTGAGTATAAAGGATAAAAAAAAGTACATGTCAATGTGTTTTGGGGGAAATGTATCCCCTTCATCAGGGCTAATAGAAACAGTATATAAAATGAAGACCTTGTGCACACTGGACATTTTTCTATCTCTCCTGGCAGTGGTGTTTCGACAGAAAAAAAAAAAAACACGCTCAGGCGCGTCAATTGCTTGGGCATTAGTCAATTTCAGTGGCCAGAATAAAATATTATTCTGGCCACTGAAATGAATTCCCGCTCAAATGCTAAATGCAATGATCGTTAATGCAAGTTTAGATGTTAGCTTTTCACAGGCATCAGGCATTTTTTCTGCCCAAATTCTGCTACTCTTGGACGCACTAGCAGTGTTTTTTTTTCTGACTCTAAACTCCTGTGTGTGCATGGACACATAAGCTAACATGTAGGGGAGTTAAGAGGCAGAACAAAACAATGGCAGATGCCCGAAGGACCAACGTTAAAAACATCCATTTTTTTGGAAAGCATCAGATCAATGGGGTTTGTTTATTTATCTGATGCTTTCAAGGGTACAGGAGAGATCTGGTCTTATAGATCCCAGATGTCTCAATGAAGAGGACCTGTCCTCACAAAAAATTGCAGTGACCACCATTTTATTCTATGGGGTCTCTGCTAATAAATATATATTTAATGTTTGGGGGTTCAAATGAACTTTCTATCAAAAAAATACTGATTTAAACAAAAAGTGTCAGAAGAAGGTCTGGTCTTAAAGTGGTTAAAGGAACTCTGTACTGGCAGCTGCCATTGCAGTCTTCCTTCTCATACTAGTTGCCTGGCTGTCTCTGGCCTCATTTATTAATGAGGGAAGTCTGCATACTCAAAAACAACTGAAGCCTTATAAGAAATAGGTAACACAGAGAAAACTGATTTTTTTTCAGTAGAGGCTTCCTTTAAGCTAGCACAACAATATTTCTGACAACTAGATGGGAGAATATAAATTGGTAGTATATGCAGCTCACTTGTACCTACAAATCTTCTTCTAAAGCAGGCCTTGCCTTTTTCCAATGGGAGGTGCATGTAATTGTCGTTGAGTGTAATAGGGCGTACACACGGTCGGACTTTGTTCGGACATTCCGACAACAAAATCCTAGGATTTTTTCCGACGGATGTTGGCTCAAACTTGTCTTGCATACACACGGTCACACAAAGTTGTCGGAAAATCCGATCGTTCTAAATGCGGTGATGTAAAACACGTACATCAGGACTATAAACGGGGCAGTGGCCAATAGCTTTCATCTCTTTATTTATTCTGAGCATGCGTGGCACTTTGTCCGTCGGATTTGTGTACACACGATCGGAATTTCCGACAACGGATTTTGTTGTCGGAAAATTTTATCTCCTGCTCTCCAACTTTGTGTGTCGGAAAATCCGATGGAAAATGTCCGATGGAGCCCACACACGGTCGGAATTTCCAACAACACGCTCCGATCGGACATTTTACATCGGAAAATCCGACCGTGTGTACGGGGCATTAGAGTTCAAATTTTGCCATGCTTTGTCAGAGCTTCAATTTGCTAGGCACTAGCAGTATTTATCAACCCAGAAGTGACGATCATAAACTTCTCAGCTACAACATTGGTGGCTGATAAATTCTTTCATTCAAGTAAATGAAATAGGAGTCCCTGTAATATGAAAAGATAGACAGCTGCATTTTATTTTGAGCAGTCACAGGGCAGGACTCCTACTAATGGCCATTTCTTCTTTGTTCATTATAGAGTCATCTGCCTCTTCTTGCCACTGTTCTGTTATGTTGTAAACCTAAAAAGGGACCTTCACCCAATAATACAACCTTTTAACCCCTGCCTCCTCCTGGATAAATACTGATTTGGACAAGAGTACTTGCTATTTTAGTAAAAAAAAAAAAAAAATCAGAAAATAGAAAAAAAAAAAAAAGCAGAAATGTAAACTGAACCTGTAAAAACATAAGTGAAATGACATTTTAGACATACAGCTAAATGTACAGTCCATACTACTTAGTGAGTCCATTATGGTAGCTCAGTTGTGGCCTAATTGCAGCTCCCTTTGATGGAGAAGTATTAAGAAAAAAATACACCTTTTTTAGTTTGTGGTATAATATTACATTCCAATTAATTAATTCTTTAATAATCCCTACTGAGAAACTGGCACACACTTGGATCTCTTTGTGAACATAGTAGGCTGTAGTCACTGATGCTGCTGGCATGTAATAAAAAACAGGTTTCCTATTAGTCGTGTGTTCTTGGAGGCTATGGTCTGACTTTAAAGAAGCACTCTTAAAATCCAGGCCTGCCGGAAGCTCTCCTTTATGGAAACTAAAGATAGTGGAAGGACCTGACTGTAATACAGACAAATAAATCAAATACTGGTGATTAAAATATAACAAGTTACATCACAAATGGGAATTTTAATTACAGCCCAGTGGACGACTTGTTTTATAACCTGTTATGCAGTTAAGCATATAGCATTTTTGGTATTTTACTTTATTAAGCTGTCCTGTGCTGGCACACTGGACAGTCAGACCGCTACTGTCACAAATAGCGCAGTGGCTGATGTCTCCAGCAGTTTTACATGCCTCCTCCTCCTCCTCAGTACTTTAATAAACAAGGCTTACCTAGGAAGCATGGATGTTGTTGATTGGAGTACTAAGGAGGGGATGTGTTGGACCTCTGGGGACCTGGATCGCTATGCTCTATGTAGGTTCAGTGGTCCAGCTCTACAGTATACAGCACAGAACAGCTTAATATAGTTAAACACAAGTACATAGAAAAAAAAAAATCATACCACACTCTTTATGTGTTATGCAGCCTGACTGCATGGCAAGTAAAGATTGTGAGGCTTCAATGGGATTAACATAAAACTAAAAGGCAAAACATATTTTTTTTAGTTTTGGATAAAGGGAGATTCGCCCTCTCTATTTGTCCTGTTTAGCATTATCATCACAGGTGAAAGAAAATCCCAAATTATGGGTTGTCCTCAGAACAGAAATAGAGGGAAAATCTTCCAATGGGGACACTAGTTAAGGTAACAACCAGGGATTTTCTCATGCTGGAGGGATTTGGTCATACTTCCTGTTTTGGCTAGGGAATAGGAAGTGAAGGGAAATCTCCTGGTAGAGGTTATAACCCTCCCTTACTCTATCCAAAAAGTTCTGCATTTAGTTCTACTTTAATGGGACCATTTACACCTTGGTGTCCTGGTGCAGGCACTGCATACGTTATGTGCTGACCCCAAGTCACAGCACAGCCTAGTGATTTAAAAGATCGCCGTTGCTGTATGAAAAAGAATGTAGTTTTGTTTTACTTGCTGGGTGATGCATTTTTTGTAATTACTGGCCTGTATAGGAATGAATTCTGTTATGATATAGCTCTTGATAACATCATCTGGATCCAGCCTCTTGTCTCTAATTGGAAGACAAATCAGGCATTAGGCTGAATGAAATTCAATGCAGTCAGTGCAAGCACCCCATTACTGCAGCTCCCCACCTTGTCCTAATTATTTCCTGAAAGTCTTATTAATCTTTACAGGATCACTGTCCTTTTGCACAGTCGTTCTTCTGTGCATATGCAGAAAAATCTCAATCAAAACTATTGATAGGCCATGTATTATGTCTCAATGGCAGAAGGCCTTTCTATAGAAATGATTGCACAGAAGAAGAAGGTGCTTGACATTGCAGCGGCGGCTGTCGGAATCTTAGTGAATTGAGCACTATGGATCTGGCGGCAGCATTGACAGCAGTATGAATTGGTGGATGCTGGCCTGTGTTGCATTAAAGAATAGTGGTACAAAGATGCAATTACCCTTCAAACACATTTAGATTTTGTTTATACTTGCTTCAAAACATGACTTTGTGCAGGCTTTTTTAAAGCTCTCTAAACGCCAGCCAAATGGTTAGCTTACAGTCCTGTTTACACCTTGCATTTGCTTTGTTTCAAAAATTATATCCCATGTAGCTTCAGTGGTGCTTCAAGGCATCTTCAAAGCCTCCATAGAAGTCTATGACAAAGCTTGCTTGAAGCACCTAAAGCTTTTGAGAGGCTTTTATTCAGCTTTAGCTTCATTTTGTTTTGGTGAAATTGCAGGCATGAGATATCAACACACACACACAGAGCATCTGCCAAGCTTCAATAAAGCTTCAAAAAAGCATCATCGAAGCACCACTGAAGCATCAAAAACACATCAAAAAAGCATGTTGAGCGGTAGGCACTTTAATGTGTGTTGAAGTCTAAGCAAGTGTAAATAAACCCTTAAAGTGAACCTAGAGTAGAACATGAAGACCCAATTCATGATAGCAGCACCAGGTACCATGCACTTAAAGCGGAGTTCCACACAAAAATGGAACTTCTGCTTTTCGGACCCCCCCCCTCCGGTGTCACATTTGGCACCTTTCAGGGGGGAGGGGGGTGCAGATACCTGTCTAAGACAGGTATTTGCACCCACTTCCTGGCATAGACTCCCACCGGAGTCTACGCCTTTTCCCGTCCCTCCGCGCTGTCTCCTGCGAAACACACAGGTCCAGGAGATAGCGGGGACCAGTTACGACGCTCAGCGCGACTCGCGCATGCGCAGTAGGGAAGTGAAGCTGCAACGCTTCACTTCCTGATTCCCTCACCTAGAATGGCAGCGGCAACTACCGAGAGTCGAGTGAGTGACCGTCCCAGGGTCCAACATCGCTGGACCCTGGGACAGGTAAGTGCCCATTTATTAAAAGTCATCAGCTGCAGTATTTGTAGCTGCTGGCTTTTAATATTTTTTTTTTTTTAGGTGGACTTCTGCTTTAAGGCTTATTATACAACTGAGTCCCTAGGATGCTGTGAGTCCCTGGGCACTCTAATATGAGCAAATCAACCCAGTTTCATGGTAAAGGAGACTGACCCCACCTTTTCTTGCCTCCTAAATTTAATGGCTGGTCCTTGTGAAAAGCCAAAAATGAGGATTAGAATCCAGCTTTTGATCCAGCTAGATTGATATATGCATATCAGATTATTCATGGATATGGCCATCTGGGGAGACTGAACTGGATAATGGATCTCAATCACAGGCACTTGGGAGATGTTTACTATATGCTGCCAATGTGGATTAGGGGTTTATTTTCTACCTCAGGTTTGCTTTAATCATATCCTGATTGCATGACATTTAGGCCTCATTTAGACTTTCGGTTGGGGGGGGGGGGGGGGGCGACAAAAATGCGTGGCTGAGGTTGCAATAGGCATTGGAGGGGGATACTTACATGTTGCGATGCTACATTTCGCAACGGTGGCTAAATTGACCCAACATGTAGCGATCGGCGGGCCTCAAGCCCACCAAATGCTGCGTATGCAAGTTAATGAGGGAAGTACTGCAAATACCCCGCAGCTGCGTGCAATGCACGCTGTTGTGGCAAGATTGTCGGCAAAAATGGAGTTAAAACAGGTGGCGAGGAGGAATCTCAGCGCTTGCTCACTGCCTAGGCTCTGGAGTGCGATCTGGAAGCGTATTGGGCTTCAGAGGCAAGGGAGATTTAGACGCATGTCTAAATCTACCCTTAGAAGTTACATAAGTGAAATAAGGGATGTCAGTGTATACTTATATCACATAGATTGCCAGATACACCAACACAGATCTTGCACTGTGGGTTTTAAATGAACCAAGATCTCCTGGGATAAAGCATACAAGTAACAACCTGTGTGAGAAATAAAATGTCACTACAATAAAATATGACTGTGATTGGTCTAAAAGATTGTGTTCATTTCCTGTTGAATATCCAATTAAAAATGAGTTAGCAGCAGTTCTTTTAGAAGAATGAGAAGAATCAGATTCCAAATGCAGGAAGACCAAGAAGGACTGGAGCTTTCCTCAAATTTGACAAAGTGAACTGGTACATGGTTCTCGCAGGTTACATACACTATTCCTGTCATTCCTTTCTGGTTGTAGGCACAACTTGGAGCAGACTGAGATTTTAGCAGCTTGCAATCAGTTAGCTTCAAGGATCCACTGCTAACAACTGTAGAAGACACGTGTGATGAACACATGGAACGCATTTTCCTTGCATCGGTATCATGGATGAAAGTGTTGTGAAACCTACAACTATTCTTATTGAGCTTCCGTTCACTTATGGTGAGGTTGCAGTTTATGTTCTCTTGATCTTGAACAATGTGCTTGTCCTTAAATGTGTTGTAGTTCTGACATCTAATTATAGACAAGCTGCCAAAAATGGCAAAAAGAAAGAAAGCAAACCAACCCAATGACATCTTGATCTTGAAAAGAAAAGAAACAGAAAAGACAGTCAACATCTGCCAGACCAGTCTGCAAAACATTCACATGGCCAACCCTAGCATATGGCCAGGGCTGCTATTAGAAATCATGGGGCTCCATACAGCCTAACTGACAGACCCCCCCCCCCCCAAAAAAAAATATCAAATTATATTTTTGCTAAAATGCCATGGTCACGATACTATGCTTTGCTGTTATAGCAGAAATGATACCCTCGTTACTGCTGCCTCCTGAAAATTTTTTTTTTTTTTTTTACTTTTTTAAAATTGCTGAATGGCAATTTTACATTGTGAGACTGTGCTGCAACTGTGAGCCAAGTGTTTGGCTGGTAGTTGCAGAGCGTCCCATTGAACTCTACATGGAGATTAACAGATGGTGCCGCCTGTCAAACTCTGCAGCCTCTGTTAAAAATGTCACAGCTGTGAGGTAAAGCATTGTGGCCCCGGCATGTATACAGCCCTGTCTGACTGTATTGTTAGGATATGGGTGTGCAGCCAGGGATAGTGATTAATTGTTAATGGCACCCCAAATGCAGTTGGCAGACCTGCATTTTTGTCATGTGGCAAACTTGCAAAGGTGCACGCCTGGAAAAAAGGTTCTATGGTGTGTTAGTCCCACGTAGAGCAGCCCATTCAAGTGAATAGGGTGGGAGGGGTATTTTCTGTTTCAGGATCCGGCAGACTCAGAGGGAAAGGCAAAGACTCGGCAGCTGTCCCTGCTGCAAAATTGGGACAGTTGAGGAAGAAAGTTGGCAGTGCTGCAGGGGGATCTACAAGCTTTACAAGGCAGTACAAACAACCCCCCTGCTTGGCAGGTGCACAGCCATCGCTTTGAACTGATGGTGCCCGGCCCAGTACCGGAGGGCTGGCAGTACTGTCTTATCAGCCAGCCTGCATATGGCCAAAACATCATTAATCTACCTAGTCTCACACAGTTAACCAGTAGGAAAAACTATGGCGCTGCTGTAGATCAATAATGCAGCAGGGTGGATGTGAGGGATGAAAAGGGGGGTAAACAGTTAAAAAGATCAACATATGGAGAGAGCCCCTATATAGCTCCCCTGTATGGGTCCTGAGTAAACCTAGTGTGTGAAAACAGAAAAAAAAGCAGGGGGAGCCTCTATTTGAGTGTGGAGTATTGAAAACAGCTATTTGGTGATGATGAATAAATACTGTATAGCATATCACATTTGATGGAGAAATATCGGCTTGTCATCTGTGGATCTCTAGCAAAGATTGGCAGGCAAGCGGATAGTGTTGTGCAGAGATCAACCGGGAAGCTGCTGGGTGGTGAGAGGGAAGTGCTGGAGAATGGAGAGGCCAGGGGGGTGGTGTGCATCAGTGTCTGGATGTCCTTGGCTTGCTTGGCACTCTTCTGAGATACAGAGTTTGGCCAGGAAGCGGCTAGGCAGAAAAAGACAGGAGCGCTGTGGCTTTGGAAGCTAAACCGTGTGCAATGCTGTAGAGCAGCGGCTTCTCGGTGTCCTCGGCTAGCTTGGCAATACTTGGTGGGATGGAGTGATGACGTCTGGTTACGTGTTTCGGAGCTCCACCCCTTTGTCAAACCATGGGGGAAAAAACAGTTCTTTGCACAACACCAGCCGCTTGCCTGCCGATCTCTGCCAGAGATGTTAAGACTTCCACAGATGACAAGCCGATACTTCCTCCATGAAATGTGAGTGCTATATTTATTCATCACCTCCAAATAGCTGTTTCCAATACTCCACACTCAGATATAGGCGCCCCCTGATTTTTTTCTTTTTTCACACTGTTAACCACTTGAAAACCCAGGCCTTTTTCTGACACTTTTTGTTTACAAGTAAAAATACTTAGAACACCCAAACATTACAGTTTTATTTGTTTTTTGTCCTGTGTGAGGTGCAAATTTGCCTTGCGTTTTGGAGGTGGACAGGTGCGAATTTACCACAATGTTACCGCAAAATTTCAGGAGGCAGACAGTGAACAGTTCGCAGAACTGTGTGCTGCAAGTTCAATTGAAACCTATTATATACACAGTAAAAGGCGCAGAGAACTAGAGCTGTAAATATCCCACAGTATTAAGTAATGTGAATATATATATATATGTATATATATATATATATATATATATATACACACACATTTTTGAGCAGGGGTAGGCAACCTCGGCCCTCCAGCTGTTTTGAAACTACAAGTTCCAAGAGACATTGCAAGACCCCGGCAATCAAAGGCATGACTCCTAGAGGCAGAGGCATGATGGTATTTGTAGTTTCACCACAGCTAGAGTGCCGAGATTGCCTACCCCGGCCCTAGAGAATAAAATGGTGGGTTTTGCAATTTTTTATGCCACACAGTATTTGTGCATCGTTTTTTTAATGCAAATGTTAGGGAAAAAATACATTTTAATGCTCACAAAGCCCTAACAGGTTACCAGTTTAGAGTTACAAAGGAGGTCTGGTGCTAGAATTATTGCTCTCCCTCTGACATTTACGGCAATACCTCACATGTGTGGTGCAATCTCTGTTTACACATGCATGTGTGACCAATGCATATGGTCGCCTTTGTGCATGAGCATAGGGGGATGGGAGCACTTTAAAAAAATATATATTATTCTATTTATTTTTTTACACTGTTCTTTATTTTTTCTTTGATCACTTTTATTGCTGTTAAAAGGAATGTAAACATCCTTCGTGACAGCAATAGCTAGTGACATGTACTCTTTATGGAGAGATCTGGGGTCTATTAGACCTCAGATGTCTCCTCTACCCTAAAAGTATCTGATCACACCAAGATTGCTATGGGGGCACCCTATCTGAGCTGCAGCTCCATGTGTCCATTCAGACACTGAGCCACAGGACGGCCCCACCCCCTTTCTCTTCTCATTGGCTCACTGCTGTCTCGCCAATGAAGAAGGGAGCCCTGAACAGCCGAGTCACTTGTGCAACATCGCTATATATCTAGATGGGGCTCAGGTAAGCATTAGGGGGGCTGAGGGGGGAGCTGCACATAAAAAGCCTTCAATCCTAATGCATATAATTAGGCCACATGCACACTGAGCATTTGCTCAGCTCTTCTGACCACCTTTTCTCCTGGCAGGAGAAAAGCCATTTAACCACTTCATTAACGTAGGATGTCTTTAGGTTGAAGTAATTATACCGGGATGATGAAGGCGCCTGCAGGCATTATCCCAGTATTCAATTTTCAGCCAGCATTTTTCTGTATGGCAGAAGTGATTCAAATGGCCGAACAGACATTCGATCACTTCTGCAGGTGGTGGAAGGGAGTCCACCACCGGTCGGACGGCAGAGTCCGGGAGCCATGCGACCAGCGGCACTACACAGAGAGAGAGGTACTGACCTTGTTCCTCCCTCTGTGACCCTGGAAACCAGAATCGACAATGATTTAGACACTTCCGGTCTCCGCTCTTTGTTTACCTGGCCGTTAATGGCCAGGAAAGCAGCTGATCAGTTTGGCGCCATTTCACGTTCGGACGCAATTTTAAAGCGTAACATGTTAAGTATTCACTTACTCGGCACAACATCATCTTTTATATTTTACAAAACATTGGGTATTATATTGTGTTTGTGTGGAATCAAATTCATTAAAGTGTATTTTTTTCCCCAAAAAAAATTGCGTTTGAAAAACCGCTGAGAAAATACTGTGTGACAAACAATTGCAACACCCACCATTTTATTCTATAGGGCCTCTGCATCTGTGTTTACTCTTTTTAAATCATAATGGCAACAGAAACTACCCAAATGACCCTGATCAAAAATTTACATACCCCAGTTCTTAATACCGTGTATTGCCCCCTTTAACATCAATGACAGCTTGAAGTCTTTTGTAGTATTTGTGGATGAGGCGCTTTATCTTCTCAGATGATAAAGCTGCCCATTCCTCTTGGCAAAAAGCCTCCAGTTCCTGTAAGTTCTTGGGCTGTCTTGCATGAACTGCATGTTTGAGATCTCCCCAGAGTGGCTCAATGATATTGAGGTCAGGAGACTGAGATGGGCACTCCAGAACCTTCACTTTATTCTGCTGTAGCTGATGACAGGTCGACTTGGCCTTGTGTTTTGGATCATTGTCATGTTGGAATGTGAAAGTACATACCATGTGCAGCTTCCTGGCTGATGAATGCAAAATGTTCCTCCAATATTTTTTGATAACATACTGCATTCATCTTGCCAACAATTTTGACCAAATTTCCTGTGCCTTTGTAGCTCACACATCCCCAAAACATCAGCGATCCAACTCTGTACCTTTCATCATAGGCCTATGATTGACTGTTGACTCCTCTCCAAATGTAGCGTTTATGGTTGTGGCCAAAAAAGCTCAATTTTGATCTCATCACTCCAAATTACTTTGTGCCAGAAGGTTTGAGGCTTGTCTCTGTGCTGTTTGGCGTATTGTAAGCAGGATACTTTGTGGCATTTGCATAGTAATGGCTTTCTTCTAGCGACTCGACCATGCAGCCCACCTTTCTTCAAGTGCCTCCTTATTGTGCATCTTGAAACAGCCAAACCACATGTTTTCAGTGTCCTGTATTTCACCTGAAGTTATTTGTGGGTTTTTCTTTGCATCCCAAACAATTTTCCTGGCAGTTGTGGCTGAAATTTTAGTTGGTCTACCTGACCATGGTTTGGTTTCAACAGAACCCCTCATTTTCCACTTCTTGATTAGAGTTTGAACACTGCTGATTGGCATTCTCAATTCCTTGGATATCTTTTTATATCCCTTTCCTGTATTATACAGTTCAACTACCTTTTCCCGCAGATCCTTTGGCAATCCTTTGCTTTCCCCATGACTCAGAATCCAGAAACATCAGTGCAGCACTGGATGAAAGGTGCAAGGTTCTGTCAGGAGTCCAGAAACTCACTGACCTTTTATACACACACACTAATTACAAGAAAACAGATCACAGGTGAGGATGGTTACCTTTAATAGCCATTCAAACCCTTTTGTGTCAACTTGTGTGCATGTTATTAGGCCAAAATCACCAGGGTGTGTAAACTTTTGTTCAGGGTCATTTGGGTAGTTTCTGTTGCCATTATGATTTAAAAAGAGTAAACACAGTTGATTGATAATAAATTATATACATAAAGTACAGCGCTAATATGATATCTGTAGAACAAACCATGATGGGATATAAATAGATACTCAATACAGTGACCTCCTATGTGTAGAAAGTGTATAAATGTATATACAAAATTATCTATGCTCTATATCTGAAAGGTCAGACAGTACTCATGTAGTTTGTTTAACCACTTAACCATTTGGCTGCCCAAAGACCAAAGCACTTTTTGCGCTTCGGCACTGCGTCGCTTTAACTGACAATTGTGTGGTCGTGCGAAGTGGCTCCCAAACAAAATTGATGCCTTTTTTCCCCCACAAAAAGAGCTTTCTTTTGGTGGTATTTGATCACCTCTGCGGTTTTTATTTTTTGCGCTATAAACAAAAAAATAGCGACAATTTTGAAAAAAAACGCATTATTTTTTACTTTTTGCTATGATAAAAAAAAAATTTATAAAAAAAACATTTTTTTTCCTCAGTTTAGGCCCATATGTATTCTTCTACATATTTTTGGTAAAAAAAAATAAAAAATCGCAATAAGCGTTTATCGATTGGTTTGCGCAAAAGTTATAACGTCTACAAAATAGGGGACAGTTTTATGGCATTTTTATTAACAATTTTTTTTTTTACTATTAATGGCGGCGATCAGCCATTTTTATCGTGACTGCGACATTATGGCGGACAGATCGGACACTTTTGGCGTGATTTTGGGACCAATCACATTTATACAGCGATCAGTGCAATTAAAAATGCATTGATTACTGTGTAAATGTGACTGGCAGTGAAGGGGTTAACCACTAGGTGGCGCTGTAGGGGTTAAGTGTGTCCTAGGGAGTGATTATAACTGTGGGGGGGAGGGGCTATATATGACACGACACTGATCAGCGCTACCGATTACAAGGAGCTGTGATCAGTGTCAGTGTCATTAGGCAGAACAGAAAATGCTTGTTTACATCAGCATTTCCCTGTTCTTCCTCTCCGTGAGACAATCACGGGTATAATGGAGGTCGCGGCGGGCGCGCGTGCTGGCCCGCAAACCGCTTCGTAAAGGGCAACGTACAGGTATGTTAATCTGCCTGTACGTGCCCTTCTGCCGACGTATATCCGCGTGAGCCGGTCGGCAAGCGGTTAAAAATCATAAGATATCTGACATTCAATTGTATAAACAATCGTATGAAGTAAAATTATGAACGAATATAAAATCAAAAGTGAATATTCAAAGTCCATCAACATAAGTGCATAGTGGCATGGTGACTTGAAACATATATTTTGTGCAGACACCATTTGCTAGTGTAGATGATCCACCACCAATAAGTACAAGGCATATTGGAAAAGTTGAATCCAAATAGGCATACGCCTAATGAGTCACTAAAACTTGTGGTGTAATACACCCAGGGGAACCATCGTCGGCACACACAGCATCAAGTTGGGGATATAGACTCCTATGGTCCTTCACAGCACTGTTTCCAGTGGGTACCCGCCAAAGGGGTAATGGCCAGAGGATGGATCAGAAGGTCTCTCCCAAATGATGTATTTTATAAGAAGAAGAAATAGGCCACAAAGTGTAATTCCATTTCAATGAAAAGGACATTTATTGTATAAAAAAGGAACACTCACATTTGTGAAGCTAAAAAACGCTTGTAATAAAAGATTGTTACGCAGTGGCATCAGCAGAGCCCATCCCGACGCGTTTCGTCTAACAAGACACCATCTGACTCTAACCTGGTAACCTGTAAAGGCTTTTAAAACATCACCATGAATAATTTCTTGCAACAAAAGGAGGATTACTACTAACAGAAGAGGAATCAGCACAAGGGTCACATCATACCCACAATAAGTTATATCTCTTGTGCTAATTTTTGTTTTTGATTTTTTTCTGCACTTAGGCTTTAACCCCTTCCTGACCAGCCGCCGCAGTTATACTGCGGCAGGTTAACTTCCCTGGTCAAACCGTCGTAGCACTAGGGGGCGATTGCTCCACACAGAGACAGAATGGAGATCAGTCAATGTAAACAGACAGATCTCTGTGCTGTCAGGGGTGAGGAGAGTGATCTGTTGTTCATACTAAGTATGAACAACGATCGTTTGCCTCACCCAGGCAGTCCCATCCCCCCCAGTTAGAATCAATCCCTAGGTAACACAGTTAACCCCTTGATCGCCCCCTACTGTTAACCCCTTCCCTGCCAGTGACATTTACACAGTAATCAGTGCTATAAAAATGTACTGATCGCTGTATAAATGCCAATGGTCCCAAAAATGTGTCAAAAATGTCCGATCTGTCCGCCATAATGTTGCAGTCCCGATAAAAATCGCTGATCACCGCCATTACTAGTAAAAAAAAAAAAAATAATAAAAAAATAACATAAATCTTTTCCCTGTTTTGTAGACGCTATAACTTTTGCGCAAACCAATCAATATACACTTACTGTGATTTTTATTACCAAAAGTATAAAAAGCAAAAGCAAAATGTACAAATTATTTTTTTTCTTTTTACAAAATTGTCGCTCTTTTTTTATTTATAGCGCAAAAAGTTTTTAAAAACCACAGAGATGATCAAATCCCATTAAAAGAAAGCTCTATTTGTGGGAAAAAAGGACATCAATTTTGTTTGGGTACAGCACTGCAGGACCGCGCAATTGTCAGTTAAAGCAACGCAGTGCCATATTGCAAAAAAATCACCTGGTCATTGAGCAGCCAAATCTTCCAGGTGGTTAAAACTTCCCAAATATAACCATACAGCTCGGCTTTGAGGAATATATATAACAGGGACAAGTGCACACAAGCTGCATTCAGGGATGTATGCATACAGCTATTCAGTACAGGGAGTGGCCCTGTGCTGCAGCTTTGTCTCTCGGGTGCAGAAATACACCCATTCTTCACTTTGTACAGTCTAAAGCAGGGATCTTCAAACTACGGCCCTCCAGCTGTTGTGGAACTACACATCCCATGAGGCATTGTAAAACTCTGACATTCACAGACATGACAAGGCATGATGGGAATTGTAGTTCCTGAACAACTAGAGGGCCATAGTTTGAAGACCCCTGGTCTAAAGCTACCATGTGCATGAGGCCTAAGGCTGGCCATACACTATACAATTTTCTTATTCGATTTGCATTAGGATTTACCTTCAACTATGTAGTGCAAGGGCCTGCCTGATTGCATACAGATTGAAAGTGTTTAGGGTTGACCTCATATTATATGGTTTTGGTAAATCTAAAGGAAAAATTGTATAATATATGCCCAGCCTAAAGCCTAGTACACGCGGGCTGAAGGTCAGGTGGCATTGGATGGTTCAAAAGAAACCAGCCGACATTCAGCCTGTGTGTACTGCAGAAGCTGGCCGGCTTCTGTCGATGGGGCATGACTGAAAAGGCTTTTGTAAACGTTGCTAACAATAAATACTACACTGTGTAAGAATACAATAGCAAGCTATGGGTGGTCATTGTTTAATCTCCACTCGCTTCTTTTCAGTTGGAGGACACGTCTCTTCACACATGTATTCACACATACACAATTATCTACGTTTGTAGGACTCACTTGTGGTCTACGTCAATGCGAACACTTTATATGCTGTGTAGGGGTCCTCAGATCTTGATGTCTCGTACTCTTCCTCTGCAGAAGTCTGTCTTGTTGTAGCTTTGCACAGCACACATCTGCTCTAATTCATGCTTGTGGCCTCAGACCAGGACCTCCTCCCTTGATGAGTCACTACTAGTGATATTTTGGGGCTTTCTAGCATAGGACTTTATTCCATGGATGACACCCCCTAGTGGTGGGAGAGAGAAAAACCTTCTCCATGACACCAGACTGTATCTGTTCAATCAATATCCTCAATTTACTAGAATGTTATCTAAGCACAGCTGCATTTGCTACTTTGTTTGTTTTTTCTGACCTTGAAAAGTTTAAAAGAAAAAAAAAACAAACAACTGCACAATAAAATGCTGGTTTGTAATGTTATTTTTAGTTATTTCCATTTATAATTAATATTGATTTACTGGTTTATAAACCCCAAGAACAAAAAAAAAATATGTAATATATTTCAACCTACCAGTCCTTAGATGTGGTGGTTGCATTTGTTTTCTTTTTTCAGGCTAAATACATTTTCCACAATACAGAAATATACCGCTTTTCCAGAAATGTAATGGTGTTTATTTACTAAAACTGGAGAGTGCAAAATCTGGTGCAGCTCTGCATAGAAACCAATCAGCTTCCAGGTTTCTTTGTTAAAGAATAATGGAACAAGCTGAAGTTAGAAGCTGATTGGCTAGCTTGGACAGCTGCACCAGATTTTGCACTCTCCAGTTTTAGTAAATCAACCCCATTGTCTTTGTCAGTTCCTATTCATTGAAATGACATATATAAACCAATGTTTTCAGCTGTCCCAGCTATCTTCAATGAACTACATTACACCTTCTCCTAATTTATGAAGATAAGACTTTAGCAGCGCACTGCAAATATTTATTTTTTTTGTAGTACATTAAGTTCATTACCTCTGTACAATGCAATGAACGGCAATTTTTTATGTAGTATACACTATACATATAGTTTTGTGATTAAATAACATTTCTGGAGGGTATGATGGGGGCAGTATGTACAGGAGAGGAGTGTGGAGAGTATGATGGGGGCAGTATGTACAGGAGAGGAGTGCGAGAGTATGATGGGGGCAGTATGTACAGGAGAGGAGTGTGGAGAGTATGATGGGGACAGTATGTACAGGAGAGGAGTGTGGAGAGTATGATGGGGGCAGTATGTACAGGAGAGGAGTGTGGAGAGTATGATGGGGGCAGTGTGTACAGGAGAGGAGTGCGGAGGGTATGATGGGGGCAGTGTGTACAGGAGAGGAGTGCGGAGAGTATGATGGGGGCAGTGTGTACAGGAGAGGAGTGCGGAGGGTATGATGGGGCAGTGTGTACAGGAGAGGAGTGCGGAGAGTATGATGGGGGCAGTGTGTACAGGAGAGGAGTGCGGAGAGTATGATGGGGGCAGTGTGTACAGGAGAGGAGTGCGGAGGGTATGATGGGGGCAGTGTGTACAGGAGAGGAGTGCGGAGGGTATGATGGGGGCAGTGTGTACAGGAGAGGAGTGCGGAGAGTATGATGGGGGCAGTGTGTACAGGAGAGGAGTGCGGAGGGTATGATGGGGGCAGTGTGTACAGGAGAGGAGTGCGGAGAGTATGATGGGGGCAGTGTGTACAGGAGAGGAGTGCGGAGGGTATGATGGGGCAGTGTGTACAGGAGAGGAGTGCGGAGAGTATGATGGGGGCAGTGTGTACAGGAGAGGAGTGCGGAGAGTATGATGGGGGCAGTGTGTACAGGAGAGGAGTGCGGAGGGTATGATGGGGGCAGTGTGTACAGGAGAGGAGTGCGGAGGGTATGATGGGGGCAGTGTGTACAGGAGAGGAGTGCGGAGAGTATGATGGGGGCAGTGTGTACAGGAGAGGAGTGCGGAGGGTATGATGGGGGCAGTGTGTATAGGAGAGGGGTGTGGAGGGTATGATGGGGGTAGTGTGTACAGGATTTCCCCACCTTCATCCTCCTCCTGGACCGTCTGGAACCTTTGTGAGGACAGGCAGCAGCGCCATTCTCCTCGAGGTGAGGCCACCACAGCGTTCGCACAGGTAGGGGAAAAACAGGCAGCACACTCAGTGCTGCACCCAGGAACCTGAATTTAAAAAAAACTTTTTTTGCTGCCAAGTTGATATTGCATTATGTACAGAGGGAAACAGAGGTGTGAGGGGTGGGTACAGAAGAGAACAGATATGTGGGGGAGGGGGTTACAGAGGTGGGGGGGTACAGAGGAGAACAGATATGTGGGGGAGGGGGTTACAGAGGTGGGGGGGTACAGAGGGGAACAGATATGTGGGGGAGGGGGTTACAGAGGTGGGGGGGTACAGATATGTGGGGGAGGGGGTTACAGATGTGGGGGGTACGGAGGGGAACAGGTGTGTGAGGGGGTACAGTTGTGCGGGGGGGGGGGGAGAACAGATCTGTGGGGGAGGGGGTTACAGAGGGGAACAGAGGTAGGGGGTGGGTGCAGTGGGGAACAGATCTGTGTGTGGGGGGGTACAGAGGTAGAGGTGCAGGGCGGTACAAAGATAAACAGAGGTGCAGGGGGGGTACTGAGATAAACAGAAGTGTGGGGTGGGTACAGAGATAAACAGAGGTGTGGGGGATACAGAGATAAACAGAGGTGAGGGGGGTACTGAGATAAACGAACAGAGCTGCGGGGGGGGTACTGAGATAAACAGAGGTGCGGGGGGGTACTGAGATAAAGAGGTTCGGGGGGGTACAGAGATAAACAGAGGTGCGGGGGGGTACAGAGGTAAACAGAGGTGCAGGGTAGGGTACTGAGATAAACAGGTGTGGGGGGTACAGAGATAAACAGAGGTGTGGGGGGGTACAGAGATAAACAGAGGTACGGGGGGGGGTACTGAGGTAAACAGAGGTGCGGTGGGGGTGCAGCGGGGAACAGGCGTTCAGGGGACTGATGAAGCAATTGGGGTGATCTGAGGTGTAAAGGTGGAAGAATTGTGGTGATCTGAGGCCTGAAAATACAGGAATTGGGGTGATTTGAGGTGTGGAGGTTCAAGTTCACCTTTTCAGATCTTTTTGCAGGTAAAAAAATTTGCATTTATAATTATTTTAGGCATTGTCAGTGTATCTGTCTACTCGTACGGACAGGCAGTGACACAGTAGCCTGTCTATACACTACCCTAGGCTGTCCTTATATTACCCTAGCCTGTCCATATACCTGCGTACCACGGCTGGCGCGAGGAAGCGAGCCGGTGCCGACACTATTTGTCTTCAGACCGGATCCAGAGGCGCAGGTGCGGGCCTGTGATTCGCGGCTGAAGAAGGCTAGTTGTACCCTAGTTGATTGATTGATTGATTTGAATCCCGGCCAGTCCCTGCTGAACCATCTATGGTGGGCTTAAAGGGGTTGTAAAGGTAAAAATTTTTTCACCTTAATGCATTCTATGCATTAAGGTGAAAAAACTTTTGACAATACCGCCGCCCCCAGGCCCCCCCGTTTTACTTACCTGACGCCTCGAATCTTCGCTCCTCGTCCTCGTCAGCTTCATTGCAGCTCAGCCTGGTCGCTGATTGGCTGCAGTGGATGGATTGAAAGCAGCGCAGCCATTGGCTCGCGCTGCTGTCAATCACATCCGATGACGCGGCGCGCCGGGGGGCGGGGCCGAGTGATACAGCGAGCGGCTATAGCCGCCAGCTGTATCACGGGAGCGCGCCCGCAAGCACTCACCACCGTGCGAGGGAGCTCGCATGAAGGTGGTAAATGCTTGCGGGGAGGAGCTGAAACAGCCGCCGAGGGACCCCAGAAGACCAGGTTCGGGGCCACTCTGTGCACAACGAGCTGCACAGTGAAGGTAAGTATAACATGTTTGTTATTTTAAAAAAAAAAAAAAAACAACTTTACAACCCCTTTAAGGCTAGGTTCACATTGATGTGGCTCTGCAAGCTGTGTTTAACACGGGCAAGGCAACCCATTCATTTGAATGGGCTGCTGTCTCTCCTGAAACACTGGGAAAAGGTCCCTGCACCATTTCTGGAATTAAGCCTGCATGGGAACTGCTAGTGCAGTGTGGTTCCCAGTGCGTATGGTGTGCCATTAGGCCATTAGTTCCCCACAACGTGAGGCTGTTGTTGGGGAACAGGTGCGGACCTGCAGGGTGAACCACCCACACAGATGTGAACCTAGCCTAAAGCGTGATTAAACTCACAAAATGAAAAACTGCTGACTGGTGGTTGGGTTTTTATGACAGAAGAGATCCTACTGGTCTGCATGGATCTGCACAGATCTCAAAGTGCATCCCTCAGTGTACATCCATGTGGGACCAATCTGCAGACAGACAGGGTATGCTTGGGATGTCCTTGGAGATCTGGGTAGCCACATGCCTGTCATTGATTTTAATAGGCTGCCTGCTCGCTGCATTGGATCACCTGTTTCTCTGATGCATGTAAACACGGCCCTCTGTACAGGTGTAAGGAACAGCATGAACATGTGAACATGTCTAAAGGAAGCCTGTGTTGAGGAGGCTGGAATGCTGCCATTGCTGGCCCTGTAAATTAAATGTATACAGAGATATGTACTCTGTAAAGCACTCTTGGCACTACGTAATTACTAGAAAAAAAACACATCAGGAAACTACAATGAAAGCATGTAATTATTACTTACAGACAAAATAAGGGGTGTATAGGATGCTGGCAAGTGTGTTGAGAAAGAAAGAGTTTTGGGACTTTAAATGAGGCATAAGACCTGTAGGTCAAATGTCTCCATCCCTATTAGTATAGCAAAAAGAGAAAGGTTGGGACTTTAAATGAAGCATGCAGCAGGAAAGCAAAAAGGACACTATGTACTGATAACAATGTATTTACTCATGGCACACATGCAAGTATAAAACAAATAGTATCAAAAACTGTTTTTTTCATATGTTTATAGATAAACAAACATAGTAATAGTACAGGACTTGCAATATGCAAAATTCATCAATCCATATTCTCATATAAAATAGAACCCAACATAATTAATGTGGGCAGAAACCGTCAGAACATTGTAAAGAGTAGATTAGGCATCCATGTTCTACACATCTGAAAATTAATTGTAAACATCTGAATGTAGCATCTAAAATCTTGACGCGTTTCATGGAATTATATCTATTTATCAGGAGCAGATGCAAGAAGTGTGTCTAAAAAATGTAGATAAATGAACAATGTATCAAAATAGAGAAATAAAAATGATATACCGTATTTATCGGCGTATAACACGCACTTTTTTCCCCTTAAAATCAGGGGAAAATCGCAGGTGCATGTTATACGCCGATCCCCCGCCGTTTGTGAGCCTCTCGGCGGCTTTTGGCCGTTCTCGGTAGCTTTTGGCGGCTTTCTGCCATTCCAAGAGCAGCCGAGAGCGCCCTAAAGCCGCAGAGAATGCCGAGAGTGGCCGAGAACAACAGCGCCATTTTTAAACTTGTACTGACAAGTAAATGACACAGGGGCAAGGCTGCAGATGGACACTGACAAGGCTGCAATGATGGACAAGGCTACAGATGGACTCTGACAAGGCTACACTGACACTGGCAAGGCTGCAGATGGACACTGACAAGGCTGCAATGATGGACAAGGCTACAGATGGACACTGACAAGGCTACACTGACACTGACAAGGCTGCAATGACACTGACAAGGCTACAGATGGACACTGATAAGGCTGCATTGATGGGCATGTAAATGTAAGTTTTTTCCCTCAACTTCACTCCTAAAAGTTTTTTTCCTCAAAATTGCCTCCTAAACTTGGGGTGCGTGTTATACGCCGGCGCGTGTTATACGCCGATAAATACGGTATATTATGTAGGGAGAGGAGAATACCGCTGAAACCTTTCCCCATACTTACACAATGACAGTGGATGTGATATGTGACATATACCGTGGGCACCGAAGGTAAACTACGGACAGTGTCTCTCTCGGGAGCTGAGGCGGTATAGACTGCAAGGATATACAGAACAGATGTACCCGGGAATAAAATCCCCATGGAACAGCAGATGGTATGTTGAACATAAGTATGGCCATCTGGGAATAAAAATAAAGAGGAAAATCTGGGTGGTGCTAAGTGATAGATTATTGTATTAATTGTGCTATAGACCCAGTGTTGGTCCAAGAAAGTAAAAGAAAGTGATTGAGAGAGTGAAAAACATATGTTGGTGGAGAGTTTGAGCCTAGATTTACAACAAAGTGCAAAAAGTATGTGTAATGTGAAAGATAGGTCCCAACCAATAAGGGACAGATATAAAATGTGTATGAACAAACTAATCCACCAAAAGGAGCAAAACAGGGGAAAAATTAGAAAAAATATCACAGGAGTTACCTTGTGTTACAGCATAAAACATGATGCAAAGAGTGCATGATGTACCCAGAGCCAAGAGCTGAAAAAAACAGCCCATCCCCACTGAAGGGAGAATATATATTGCGTAGTTATTGCGGTTAAAGTAGAGGTCCGCCCAAAAAAAAAAAAAAAAAAATTAAAAGCCAGCAGCTACACATACTGCAGCTGCTCACTTTTAATAACAGGACACTTACCTGTCCTGGAGTCCAGCGATGTCAGTACCACAACTGATGTTTCCATCAGCTGTCGGGTGCTGCCGCCGCCATTGCGGGTAAAGGAACACGGCAGTGTAGCCTTACGGCTTCACGCTGGGAACCCTACTGCGTATGCACAAGGCCCCGTTCCTCTCTCCTACTGGCCCGGCGACAGGGGGAGGAGGAGGGAGCCCCGTGGTGACCTCATGGGCTGCGGCACAGACTCCCGGAAGTGGGGCCAGGATGCCTGTGAAAGACGGGTATTCTTCCACCCTCCCCCCCCCGAAAGGTGCCCACCGGAGGGGGAGAGGAGACAAATGAGCGGAAGTTCCACTTTTGGGTGGAGCTCCGCTTTAACCACCAACACCACACATGCAAGTAATTAGAGGGAAGGCGGTAACGCTGCAAATAGCTCCCTCATATAAACGCAGGTGTAATTGCAAACAGTACTGGCACCATGGGGTCAACAAATCAGTGTGGTGTCGATGCACAGCGGAAAGTCTGCCCCGACCCCCCCAAAAAAAAAAGCCATACGGCAGGGAGGGGACCCCTGGTGTGCACCACAGCTCCCGGGATAGAGAAAACCACAGTGAACCACGGCACCCACAAAGATAATCCATCAGATGGCACTGAGGTGTAAAGAATATGGAAAACGTGTATTGATGTATGAAATATTGTATGCCTGATGAACACCCTATAACATAGCCCAATTAATTGCAAGGGAAAAGAAAAGGGAAATTGTGACACATAAGTGTCTGTGTCAGGGTTTGCTCTCCATGCATGCATGCTTCCATCCCCAACCTATTGAGAAAGAAAGTTTTGGGACTTTAAATGAGGCATAAGACCTGTAGGTTAAATGTCTACATCCCTATATAGCAAAAAGAGAAAGGATGTTGGAAAGTGTGTTGGTGAGAGCAGATGATGTTAAGATGGTAGCAGCTGTAGTGGAGAGAGTAGAGGGTTTAGGTGATGGCAGGTGCAGTGGTAAGAGTGAGATGGGGATAGGTGTCAGATATAATAATGAGGTAGGGGGTGAGCTTCTGGGATTAAGGAGCAAGCGGGGGGGGGTCAGCAAGCTGGTGTGGTCGTGAGAGCAAAAAAGGGAAGAATGATGGTGGTCAGGTGCGTTGAGTGGGGAGGGAGGTGTGGTGATGGCAGTGGGTCATGCAAGCACATTGATTAAAGAGGGGTGGGGCAGGCATTGTGGTTTGAAGAGTTTGCTTGTTTGATGTTGAATCTGGGGGATTAGGATGGGGTGTGTACAGATACAGATGAGATTGTGTGTGGTTAGAGCGTAGAAGGAGGGATGGGGGTCAGACGTTGTGGTGGGGTGCTGACAGTGGTGAGAGAAGGTGCAAGCGTAATGTTGAATCCAAGAGGAGGGGGAGACAGGTTGTCCAGGTATGGTGGCGACAGTGGGAGTTGGGCAGTGTGCAGGAACAGGCATATTGGTGAAAGCAGGGGTTTGGGGGTGTGCATGGACGGTGATGACAGCAGGATGCAGGCATGGTGGTGGCATTGGAGGTGTGTTTGTGCAGACACATGGTGAAGGGGTCTGGTGACTCTGTTACTTCTCATAGTAAATTGGTGTGTGAGAGGAAACAGAAAGCTGTCTGTAAAATGCGATGTGCGATCGCTTTGATTAGTAACTACAATCGTGTTACTGGGCCAAGGTCATTAAAGGTGAATGAACCCTTTAACATCACAACACAATAGAATATAAGCCTTTGGATGCACATTGCTAAAACCCTTGCTTGGCTTCTATAAACCAATCCAGAACTTTTCAGGTGAGTAAATATCACAACTTTACTTTTTACAATTAAAAATTTATTGGTAACGTTAAGTTGTAAGTAAATCCTCTAGTGACAATAACAGATCTTTTGTGAATAAATGCTTAATTAATCTCTACAGACTTTCCAAACTCTAAAGCTATAAAGTCTGAAGTACAAAGATGGTAATAGAAATGGCCTTAAAAACTTTAGAAATAAAAAATCCACAAGAGAGGAGAAAATACATGTAGCGTATAAAAATAAGATAATCACCGCAGGCACAGTAGATTACAATCTCTAACTAATCCCTCCATCCATCATCATCAACTTTATAAAACCCTTGCCCTGTAATGATGATGTTGTCCATTGTAGGTGACTGTGGTAGGAACGATATCTATTTCATCCTGATTGGGAGAAATGTGACACTGGAATCTGAGTTTGTTTTATTGGGTTTTTCTTTCATGCCACATTTTGCCATCCCCTTCTTCTTCTTCCTAATCCTAGTATTATACCTTTTCTCCATGGCTGGCAACCTTCTAATCCTGACTCTAGTCTTCTCGGATCAGCAACTTCACAGCCCCATGTATTTATTTCTATGTAATTTGTCCATTTTGGATATTTGTTTTATCAATACCACAGTCCCTAAAATGCTTCAAGGTTTTCTGCCTGGTGGAAAGACCATCTCACTGCTGGCTTGCTTTGCACAGTCTTATACTTTTTTCTTTTTAGGGGTATCAACTTTCTTTCTCTTGGCCATTATGTCATTTGACCGTTTTGTTGCCATTTGCCACCCTTTACATTACCCAGCCATCATGCATCAAAAACTGTGCATTAAGCTCATTGCAAGCGTATTTATTTTGGCTTTTTTGGTTGTACTTATTCCATCCATCAGGATAATGAGACTTCCCTTTTGTTCCAATCTTGTGAACCATTTCTTCTGTGATGTCATCCCCTTGTTAATGAATTCTTGCATCAACACAAGCTCTATTCAGCTGCAGGAAATTGTCGCTTCATCCATTACACTAATTAGTTCTCTACTAGTCACTCTGATCTCCTATGTATATATAGTGAAGACCATTTTAAATATTCCATCTATAGAGGGAAGGAAAAAAACATTCTCTACATGTTCTTCCCATGCATTGGTAGTATCTTTAGCCTATGGCAGCTGTATTTTTACATATATAAAACCAACTCAGGGCCAATTCAGGGACTATGATAAAATGGTTGCAATTTTAACTACTGTCATTGTACCATTGCTTAACCCTTATGTGTATACGCTAAGGAATGAGAAAGTAAGAAAAATCATCAAAAAGAACTATATAAAAAACTACCCCTTTCTCTGTTAGACTATATACACATAAGCGTAAAATGGAAATGGGACACATGATACACACAACTGCCATGTATTACACACAAATCTTCATGTACAATGATACAGCACCTATTGCAAGTACAAAAGAACACAGGGACCATACTATAGTATATACTAAATGGGAAGTCCTGTAATATAAAAAGGACAATTTTATTTTTTATTAACACATATGGTCTCCTACAACAATCACATGCAATAAAGTAAGTCCCCTACATACGAACATTCAACTTGCAAACGTTCAAAGATACGAAAAAGTGTTCGCATGTCCAATCCTGTAAAGCTGGGTACATACTCAGTTTTTTATCATTCAACAGAGTGGGCTGAACGAAAAAAAAAAAAACAGATCCCTGTGCCAACACAAGCAACGTTGGTGTGGCGATCTCCCATGCTGTGCCTTTGTATTCTGACTGCGGGGCTCCCCCCCCCCGCCAGAACACACTGGTAAGTGCCCGGTGCCTTTGCCTGCGATCGCTGATCTTTGCTGGACTTACGAACAAATTGAACTTAAGAAACAAGCTCCTGGAATGGAACTTGTTTGTAAGTAGGGGATTTACTGTAGTTGTAACCATGTTGACTGGTTCAGTAGGTAAATCCATTGTTTGCCTAGGAATCACTGAATCTCAGTATGTGCACCAACACACTGCCAAGAAAGCAGAGCTTGTAAACTGGGTCTTATAAACAAATCTAGTCATCTATGAAATGACCATTATCTTACACAATCAGTTGCTCCAGTGGCTTCAGGTTCAGTATTTGAATACCGAAAATACGGTTTGCAAAATATTAGCGTGCTGAAAAATCTTTATATTATTCTACTGCTCTGGATCAGCCAAAAGTGACTACCGGTCTGTAGTTCACAATGCTGCAATCAGTTATATTGCTACAGGACATTATCATTGTGTGTCCAAATAAAAGTTCTAATAACTGTGATTCCTCCCGTAACCACCAGATTCAAACTTTCATATCCCAACTGTAATTTTTTGAGGCACAATTTATTTAGATCAATGGTTATATGGTACTAAAATATGAGGCCCATTGAGTATATGCTGTGGATATAAAAAGTCTACACACACCTGTTAAAATGTCAGGTTTCTGTAATGTAAAAAAAAAGAGACAAAAATAAATCATTTCAGAACTTTTTCCACCTTAATGTGACCTATAAACTGTACAACCCAGTTGAACAACAAACTGAAATCTTTTAGGCGGAGGGAATTAAATATAACATAATATGGTTGCATAAGTGTGCACACCCTTAAACTAATACTGAATATTGAAGCACCTTTTGATTTTATTACAGCAATTAGTCTTTTTGGGTATGAGTCTATCAGCATGGCACATCTTGACTTGGCAATATTTGCCACTCTTCTTTGCAAAAATACTCCAAATCTGTCAGATTGCGAGGGCATCTCCTGTGCACAGCCTTCTTCAGATCACCCCATAGATTTTGAATCGGATTCAGGTCTGGGCTCTGGCTGGGCCATTCCAAAACAAATCTTCTTCTGGTGAAGCAATAACTTTGTTGATTTGGATGTATGCTTTGGGTCGTTGTCTTGCTGAAAGATGAAGTTCTTCATGTTAAGCTTTCTAGCAGACGCCTGAATGTTTTGTCCCAATATTGACTGGTATTTGGAACTGTTCATAATTCCCTCTACCTTGACTAAGGCCCCTGTTCCAGCTGAAGAAAAACAGCCTCAAAGCATGATGCTGCCACCACCATGCTTCACGGTGGGTATGGTGTTCTTTTGGTGATGTGCAGTGTTATTTTTGCGCCAAACAAATCTTTTGGAATTATGGCCAAAAAGTTCAACCTAGACCATGGCATATTTTCCTACATGCTTTTGGTAGACTTCAGATGTGTTTTTACAAAATTTAGCCAAGCTTGGATGTTTTTTTCATAAGAAAAGGCTTCCATCTTGCCACTACCCCATAGTCCAGACATATGAAGAATACGGGAGATTGTTGTCACATGTACCACACAGCCAGTACTTGCCAGATATTCCTGCAGCTCCTTTAATATTGCTGTAGGCCTCTTGGCAGCTTTCATGACCAGTTTTCTTCTTGTCTGTTCATGAATTTTGGAGGGAAGTCCATTTCTTGGTAACGTCACTGTTGTGCCATATTTTCTCCACTTGATGATGACTGTCTTCACTGTGTTCCATGGTATATCTAATGCCTTGGAAATTCTTTTGTACCCTTCTCCTGACTGATACCTTTTACCAAAGAGATCCCTCTGATGCTTTGGAAACTCTCTGCAGACCATGGCTTGTGCTGTAGGATGCGACTAAGAAAATGACCTACTGAACAGCTGAACTTTATTTGTGGTTAATCAGAGGGGCGTGACAGAAAAGGTCTGCTGAGAGCGCTGACAGGTGTTCTAGCGGGTGGAATAGGCGTCCCAGTCAGAACCCAATAGCTCAGAGAGGAGATCGCTGTACTAAGATCAGATTGTTATTACAGGACCTCCTTCCGAGCTCTTCAATTTCTTTTTTCGTTCAGCCCACTGGGTTTTAACAAAAACTGATAGTGTGTACCAGGCTTAAAGGGGTTGTAAACCCTCGTGTTTTTTCACCTTAATGCATCCTATGCATTAAGGTGAAAAAACTTCTGACAGTGACCGGCCCCCCAGCCCCCCCGTTTTACTCACCTGAGCCCTTCGTTCCATCAGCGGAGACGTGCTCTTCCTCTCTACCTGGGTTTCTCGGCTCTTGATTGGATAGATTGATAGCAGCGCAGCCATTGGCTCCCACTGCTGTCAATCAAATCCAATGACGCAGGCTCCAGGGGCGGGGCCGAGTCTGGCATTCTGTGTCTATGCACGCAAACTTTAATACTCAGATCACTTGGTAATGTTTATGGGCTTTAGATCAGCTGATCTCGCCAAAAAAGATGTTTGTGCTGTTTTAGCTTTAGTGATTCTACCACTTGTCCACCTTCCCAGTTTTAGCAAATCAGTCAGTATTTGCACTTTTTTTTTTTTTTAATTCAATGTCAAGTCTTGCTTGTATGATCTTGAATCCGTATTACATACACACATCATTTCCAATGCTAAAGCAAGATTGCAAAGTAATCTCACCAGGTTGAAGCATAACACTGACGCGTTTCGCGAGATGTGACTCGCTCTTCAGGGTGGATGCATGTAAGATATATCTGAAAATGAATGACCAAAAAGGTAATGTAACACATGCATAGCTGATAGACAGACAGTAAGAGGGGCATTACAGAAAAAGAAAAGACCCCATACTCACAAATCGGCAAGGCCTAGATGCCTGTGGCTATGTTCACCGAGGATGACAGCATCAGTGGTGGCCCGTGCACTGTGGGCGCACGGGCGCCGCCCCCCCATCCATGCGCCCGACCCCTTTCAGGATGCCAGACGCATGGATTCCTGTGGCCGGGTGTTACATTTTGAAGCACCTGATTCGAGCCCTAGGCTCTAATAGGCTTCAAAATAGGGTGTGCCTGGGGCACAGAGAGTGCGCCCTGATCCCATCCAATTGTGTGCCGATAGCAAATTAATTTTCGCTATTTTCACACTAACCTTCCTCCCCACCAATCAGGAGGCAGGACGTCAGACCTGCTTCCTGATTGGCCAAAGTGCCAGGTCACCCTATTGGATGCCTGGTGCTTAGGAGGAGGAGCGACGAGACTCGCGCTGGAGCGGGGGGTGCCCTGCCGCTCTGAGAGATAAGTCCCCTTGGCTGCATCCCCCTCACCCGCATGCGGATCGCGGCTCTGGCACCCAGAGCCGCAAACCCCCGTGAGTGGGGGGGGGGGGCGGTGGGCACAGTGGCTGTATTTGATGGGCACAGGTGGCTGCATTTGATGGGCACAAGTGGCTGCATTTGATGGGTAAGTGGCTGCATGGCTGCATTTGAGGGGCACAATTGGCGACATTTGATGGGCACAGGTGCTGCATTTGATGGGCACAAGTGGTGGCATTTGATGGGCACAAGTGGCTGCATTTGAGGGGCACAATTTGTGACATTTTATGGGCACAGGTGCTACATTTGATGGGCACAAGTGGTGGCATTTGATGGGCACAAGTGGTTGCATTTGATGGGCACAGGTGGCTGCATTTGATGGGCAAAAGTGGCCGCATTTGATGGGCAAGTGGTTGCATATGATGGGCAAGTGGTTGCATATGATGGGCACAGTGGCTGCGTTTGATGGGCACAAGTGGCTGCATTTGATGGGCAAGTAGCCATATATGATGGGCACAGGTGGCTGCATATGATGGGCACAAGTAGCTGCATTTGATGGGCACAAAGAGATATAGAAAAATACTGCGCCAACCCAAGGTATAAAAGCGGCCAACTTAATAAAAACCCAGCCGGTACTAGTTTCCAAGTGATAGATAAATTTATCCCTCACTGGAGGGGGGAATCATGTCTCAGAGGAGTTTCCAGACTAGAAACATTCTGGATATACCAGTTAAAATGTTATACGCCCTGTGGGTTAAACACAGACTGGGATATAAATGCGTTTATTAATCAGGCCTGACTAATAATCTGTATTGACCCATTATCTTCCCGAGTGTTGATAATCCTTGATTGATTTTTCAGTTGGGGTATATATATTCCTGCTTGCCTCTGGCCGGGTGGACATGGGTAGTTTTATAGTTACTATATCAACTGCCTTCTTTTCCCTTTTTTTCAGTTTTTACAACATCTATAGGTGATCCTTTAAGTCTATGATTAGGTGGCAGAAAGATACCTATATAGTGATGCCTATTATAGAGAGCTTATCAAATTGGGCATACTATATATAGATTCTTTGGAAGGTTATGGCCATATTTAAGGAATGGCTATTTTAATATTATGTGCATATCGATTATAGACACACTTTCCCAATGGCTCGCCCAGACGTTCCATATGATTGTGTGGAATGTCTTTCAGTTTTGTTATCTTATTTTTTGCAACTATTGGCACTTGCACTTTGTTTCTAGGAATCATCACTTCCTGGTATATATATTCCATACATACATTCATTTATTTGTTTTCTAATTCCATTCTTCCTTATATATATTGTATTGTATTTATATTTTTGTAAAAGTTTGTAGGTCCACTTAGCTTTATTTCTATGGTGTCCACATACCAGATTATCTTTATACTGATGATCTGGTTTATATATTTACATTCATGTTTATTTGATTATGAGGCCTGGTCCATATTTGGGTTCCATATATCAATTTTGTTTTGATTTAAGACGTACGGCATGCACATACACGTGTTTGATGTCACCGCATCACGTGGGCCAGATGGGTGTTTTGAGTCATTGACATATTCCCCCTATAGGCCTACTACACAGAGTATTGTGGACGCCGTTGTTATGTAATATTTGCACTGAGAGTGACGTAGCCTTGTGTTCACCTCTGGGTTAATAATTTCCACATCAACACATACTATGCATTATTGTGGGTCTTGCGTTACCATGTCAGATTGTTTCCGTGGAGATTTCGCTTATAGCATATCCCAATGCCAGTTTGCTAGGTACGGAAAGGATAACAGCCACGTGATGCAAGAGATGTGTGTTTGAAACAGAGGTTATGGCACCACATATTGCTATGACTTTTTATCTCACAGCATATACATTTCTTGCAGCAGAATGTCGTGGCCTATGACGCCACGGCGCTTGGAACGCATGCGGGTGTCACATGGTGACGCCGTAACGTACAACGTCATGGCGCTTGGAACGCATGCGAGAGTCACGTGGTGACGCCGCTACGCGTGATGCCATGGCATTTTGAAACACACGCAGGACACCAGAAGTTACATTCTAAGTTGGCCACACAAGCTTGCAACTCAGTAATTAGTACCCTTATATAAGTGCAGGAGGTGGCTCAGCTAGCGTGTACCCCGGTTGAAGTCTTTGCAGACGAAACGCGTAGGATTAAATACGGTGGCTCTAGCCACCCCATACTGTGCTTTTTATTGTTCAATTGAACTGTTTTTACTTTATATTCATTCGCTTGGATATTTTTATTCAAATAAATTCCATCATCCGGATTTATACTACGTGGAGGCTTCTCTTTTTCTTTTTTGAACCTGGTATAAATATTGCCATCTGGAGGGGATATACCTTGGAGTGCCGTGCCCGGAACTATCTTTGGTGTGGAATCATATCCATTTCCACTGTTCTCTTGAAGTTTGTACCGGTCTCTGGAGGAGGGGAGTGAATGGTCCATCTTGAGAACCTGACCTCACATTGCCGGCTCTATGCTTGATTGATCCACCGCCGTATGGTGAGTTGGGTCCACTTCTTTGGGTAAGAGTACCTTTTTCTCTCCCCTATTCCTGGAAGGTGAAGGCACTCCTGGGTGTATTTATCCACTCGTCACTGCACGTACCTCAGAGACTGGAATATTTGTAGCAGCAGCGTTGTTTCCTCATATATCATGGCCCAACGCATGGACTATCACGTTTGCAGTTTCAATTAATATTGGAATTAGCATTTCCTCATATATCACAGCCCAACGCATGGACTATCACGTTTGCAGTTTCAATTGATATTGGAATTAGCATTATATTTGTTGTGTCCATATGTTTTTTAGTCACACATGGGACAATATTTACACAGGATTGTGTAACTATTTAGATTATCACATTTGCTTGATTTAGTTATACATTATCATTGTTGTTGATTTATTTGAACACTTGCATATGATATGGTTGATGTCCAATTGTATTTTTATTGTTTTGATTATTTACACATGAGAATGGGATTCCTATTCAGTCACTCTAATCACTTGACACTTTTTATTAGCAATCATTAGTGCTTGTGGCTTCCTGCGACTTACATAACATCAGGTCTATTACTGTGCGACACTCAAAAGTTGTGTTGGTTTATTATGAGACAGTATTTTCTCACATTGTCAGTTCTTTCATAATTTGTATATATATTGTCTTGCTAGGTTTTCTCACCTGACACATTCTTTAGCACTACACTTTTTACCCATACATTTGATGGGCACAAGTGGCTGCATTTGATGGGCACAAGTGGCTGCGTTTGATGGACAGAATGGCTGCATTTTATGGGCACAAGTGCCTGCATTTGATGGGCACAGGTGGCTGCATTTGAGGGGCACAAGTGGCTGCATTTGATGGGCAAGTGGTTGCCAATGATGGGCACAGTGGCTGTGTTTGATGGGCACAGGAGGCTGCATTTGATGGGCAGGTCGCTGCATATGATGGGCACAAGTGGCTGCATTTGATGGGCACAATGGCTGCATATGATGGGCACAAGTGGCTGCGTTTGATGGGCACAAGGCTGCATTTGATGGGCAAGTGGCCGCATATAATGGGCAGAGGTGGCTGCATTTGATGGGCACAATGGCTGCATATGATGGGCACAAGTGGCTGCGCTTGATGGTTTGCGCCCCCCCAAAAATTTGGAGCACCAGCCGCCACAGGTAGCAATAGATACTTGGGAAGGGAGTCGAGGGAACGGAGCCAACCAAAAATCCAGACCAAGGAACAACGGGAAGGCAGACATGGCATGGGTAGAAATGAGGGACCTTGGAGGTCCTAAATAATCCGTTCAGGTATCAAATATAATATAATATACGTATACAAATAAACATTGCTACTTTGGCAAATAATCATGAGGTATATAATGGAATGCATTAATGCATGTATAAACCAACCTGTTGCGATGGTAAGACAGATAAAGGCCATTTCAGGCCGGGTTCACACCGGTACAACGCGACAGTCTTACCACTTTGGATATGACTTTGCCCTGCGACTTGAAGTCTGACTTCGATCCCCGACAATACCAGACACTGTGTCTGGTATGAATCTTTAGGGGGGAACTCTACGCAAAATGTTAAAAAAAAAAAAAAAAACTGCATGTGTTCCCTTTCAAAGAGCATACCAGGCCCTCCGGTCTGGTATGGGTTTTAAGGGGAACCCCCCACACCGAAAAAACAGCACGGGGGCCCCCCCACACCGAAAAAACAGCATGGCCCCCCACCCCACAAAATCCATACCAGACCCTTGTCTGAGCACACAGCTGGGCAGGTCAGGAAAGGGGGTGGGGACAAGCGAGCGGCCCCCTCCCTCCTGAACCATACCAGGCCACATGCCCTTGACATGGGGGGAGTGGGTGATTTGGGGCAGGGGGGCCCTGCACACCCCCCACCCCAAAGCACCATGTCCCCATGTTGATGAACCCTGGCCGCTGGTTGTCAGGGTCTGCGGGCAGGGGGCTTATCAAAATCTGGAAGCCCCCTTTAACAAGGGGGCCCCCCAGATCCCAGCCCCCCACCCAATGTGAATGAGTATGGGGTACATTGTACCCCTACCCATTCCCTTAAAAAAAAAGTGTCAAAAATAAAATGCAGTACACAGGTTTTAATAGTAATTTATTAAGGCAGCTCCAGCATCTCTTCCCCCCTCTCTGGCTCTTCTGCCTTCTCTGCTGATGTCTTCTGTCTCTGCCAGTTCTTATCCCCTAATTATATAAGTAATTGTGTCTGCGCTAAAAAGTAAAAATATAAAACAATTGCTTAAAATGTATAACAATTGCTAAAAATATATATATATATATATATATATATATATATATATAATACAAATCTGTGCTGAAAAAATTCAATGTAGTAAAACCCAAAAAAGTGCAGATATAACACAAAACCATATAATAAATGCAATCCTTTTGTGAAAATATACTTTAAAGTGCAACATGCGAAAAGGAAAACGATATATGCATATGACTATAAATATAAAGTCCAGGTGCTAATTGTGTAGCAATCAGGTGTCCACATCCAAATAAAATTCAGTTCATTGATAACAAAACTTAAAGTGCAAATATATAGTGTCCATAAAAATCAGTGTCCGTCGTGCTCCTCCTTAATGGTGTTCATAATAAAGCATGCTTCATTGCTCTCCTGTGACCCCCCAATCGTGCTTGCGCTCACCTCTAAGTGTGTGACACGGTAATTAAACGGTGTCTATACACGCATTGGAGCCACTCCTGGGCTCATACAGGGTATGCTGATGTAAACTCCGACCCTCTCAGATGATATCAATGGTTTCACATAAAAGAAAAAAGCTCCACAGTGTGATATAGCTAAGGATTTATTAAAAGTAAATTTAAAATTTCCACCAGGGCGGTACTCGCAATGTACAGGTGCGTGAGTGCACCAGCCTTTCCAGAGTGTGGTATACAAAACCAACGCTCGTATGGCGTGCAGTGTGATGTGCTTCCTCTGCTCCTTTGCTGACAGCTCCGTCCTACCCCTCCCCGACGCGTATTCAGCACAGGGATCACGTGCCTTCCTCTGGGGGATCTCCGAGATCACGAAATGAAACGTGGTCAGTGTTTGCAGCTCATCCGTAATTGATTTATAATCCAGGGGCATTAATCCATCTGTGGCTCGCAAGACCGTCACATAATTAGTTCTTCTCCCCTGTCTGGGTCTTCAGCGCTCTCTCTCCAGTTCCTCTCCCTCTGTCTTCTCTGCTTTCTTCTCCTGATGTTGACTCAACGCTCTAATGCTGGGTGCGCCACTACTTATATTGAAATGGGGCGGGGTCACCGTCCACCATGCCCCGGGCGGTTACGTCATAAGGGGCGGGACCTCCGAGTGGCATCACACGTGACCCCGCCCCATGCCAATATATAAGTATATAAGTAGTGACACACCGCGCACCCGGCATTAGAGTGGGAGAGAGCGTAGAGTCAACATCGGAAGAAGAACGGAGGGAGAAGACCCAGCAAAAGAGCGGGAAGACAGCGGACAGAGGGAGAAGAACCGGAGAAAGAGCGGAGAAGACTCAGAGAGGAAAAGAACCGGCAGAGGCAGAAGACACCAGCGGAGGAGGCAGAAGAGCCGGAGAGGGGAGAAGTTGGAAGAGACATCAGAGCTGCCTTAATAAATTACTTTAAAAACCTGTGTACTGCATTTTATTTTTGACACTTTTTTTAGGTGAATGGGTAGTGGTACAATGTACCCCATACTCATTCATAAAGGGTGGGGGGGGGGTTAGGATCTGGAGGCCCTTGTCCTCATCAACATGGGGACAAGGTGCTATGGGGTGGGGGGTGCAGGGCATGCGGCCTTGTACGGTTCAGGAGGGGGGTGGGCGCTCGCTCATCCCCACCCCCTTTTCTGATCTGCCGGGCTGTGTGCTCGGATAAGGATCTGGTATGGATTTTGGGGGGACCCCCACGCAGTTTTTTCAGGGTGGGGGTTTCCCTTTAAAATCCATACCAGACCGAAGGGCCTGGTATGCTCTTGGGGGGGGGGTACCCATGCAGTTTTTTAAATTTGGCGTAGAGTTGCCCTTCAAGATCATCAGAGCACAAGTTGGATGTCAAAGTTGGATTAGTTAAGACGGCGATCTGACTTTGATCCGACTTCAGTGATATTCAATGGGCTGAAGTAGGATCAAAGTCAGACCAAAGTAGAGCAGGGAGCATTTTCAAAGTCGGACTGACTTGTGTGGGACCAGTTAAGACAGCTCCCATAGGGAAACATTGATTTTCATGAGCTCCCAATGTCAGAGCGTTTGTCATACAGGTGTGAACCCAGCCTCACTCTCACTGCACATGGGACAGCTCACTCTACTGCTGCAAGCTACTGATTCTACACAGGTATACATCTTTCATCCTTCTCATGCACATTCACACTTTCTCACATTTCCCCTTTTCCTTTTCGGGATTGCCTTTTTTGAAATCCCTTTTCCCATATCTGCAGTTTTGCACACATTCCTCCTTGGCCTTTATTCGTCCTACCATCGCAACAGGTTGGTTTATACATGCATTCCATTATATACCTCATGATTATCCGCCAATGTAGCAATGTTTATTTATATACATATTATAGTTGACACTTGATGTAAGGATGTTAGAGTGCTGCTTTAAGATATGTTATACAAGAAGAAATGTATTTTGCTTTCTTATGCAGAAAATTAGAAGTGCAAAGATTATTTGCGAGCTATGTACTTGAACAGGATGTACGTGTGGTTAGCCTGACATTTTAATATAGACAATGAATAACAAAGTTATAACATGTTAGAAGTTGGGTGTCTGGAACATTGGCAGATTGCCTACCATACGTGGTCACATATATATATAAACTTATATTTAGATATAGCCTGAGGGATATCTATAGGCAGAATATGCAATTTATGACGTTTTATGCTTATTTTTTCATAAAGTCTATGCTTCAATCTCATTGGCTGATAATAAGAGGGAGGTTTTTCTCTCTCTCTCTGTAAGTGTATAAGATAAATGCAAACCCAGTAAATCATTGTAATTTCGATTCACCATCCCATGTGTGTTTCTGGATTACCCGATCGATCAGAGAGTTCTATCCATACACCCATAGGTCCAACCCGGGTTCAAAGGAGAAATAGGGGCGGCTTAACACTTGAACTGATTATTTAGGACCTCCAAGGTCACTCATTTCTACCCATGCCATGTCTGTCTTCCTGTTGTTCCTTGGTCTGGATTTTTGGTTGGCTCCGTTCCCTCAGCTCCCTTCCCAAGCATATATTGCTGCCATCCTCTGTGAACATAGCCACATGCATTTAGGCCTTGCCGATTGGTGAGAATGTGGTCTTTTCTTTTTCTGTAAGGCCCCCTCTTATTATTTGTCCATCAGCTATGGATGTGTTACATTACCTTTTTGGTCATTCATTTTCAGATATACAGTTGTGTTCATAAGTTAACATACCCTGGCAGAATTTATGATTTCTTGGCCATTTTTCTGAGAATATGAATGATAACACAAAAACATTTCTTTCACTCATGGTTAGTGTTTGGCTGAAGCCATTTATTATCAATGAGCTGTGTTTACTCTTTTTAAATCCTAATGACAACAGAAACTACCCAAAATTACCCTGATCAAAAGTTTACATACCCTGGTGATTTTGGCCTGATAACATGCACACAAGTTGACACAAAGGGGTTTGAATGGCTATTAAAGGTAACCATCCTCACCTGTGATCTGTTTGCTTGTAATTAGTGTGACCCTTGCATCTTTCATCCAGTGCTGCACTGAGGTTTCTGGATTCTAAGTCACGGGGAAAGCAAAAGAATTGTCAAAGGATCTGCGGGAAAGGGTAGTTGAACTGTATAAAACAGAAAAGGGATATAAATAGATATCCAAGGAATGGCGAATGCCAATCAGCAGTGTTCAAACTCTAATCAAGAAGTGGAAAACGAGGGGTTCTGTTGAAACCAAACCACGGTCAGGTAGACCAAATAAAAATTTCAGCCACAACTGCCAGGAAAATTGTTCAGGATGCAAAAAAAGAAAAAACCCACAAATAGCTTCAAGGGAAATACAGGACTCTCTGAAAACATGTGGTGTGACTGTTTCAAGATGCACAATAAGGAGGCACTTGAAGAAAGATGGGCTGCATGGTCGAGTCGCCAGAAGAAATCCATTACTACGTAAATGCCACAAAGTATCCCGCTTACACCCAACAGCACAGAGACAAGCCTCAAACCTTCTGGCACAAAGCCATTTGGAGTGATGAGACCAAAATTTAGCTTTTTGGCCACAACCATAAACGCTACATTTGGAGAGGAGTCAACAAGGCCTATGATGAAAGGTACACCATTTCTGCTGTGAAACATGGAGGTGGATCGCTGATATTTTGGGGACGAGTGAGCTACAAAGGCGCAGGAAATTTGGTCAAAATTGATGGCAATGCAGCATGTTATCAAAAAATACTGGAGGATCATTTGCATTCATCAGCCAGGAAGCTGCGCATGGGACGTACTTGGACATTCTCCAACATGACAATGATCCAAAACACAAGGCCAAGTCGACCTGTCATTGGCTACAGCAGAATAAAGTGAAGGTTCTGGAGTGGCCTTCTCAGACTCCTGACCTCAATATCATTGAGCCCCTCTGGGGAGATCTCAAAATGTGCAGTTCATGCAAGACAGCCCAAGAATTTACATAAAACTGGAGGCTTTTTGCCAAGAGGAATGGGCAGCTTTACCATCTGAGAAGATAAAGAGCCTCATCCACAAATACCACAAAATACTTCAAGCTGTCATTGATGTTAAAGGGGGCAATGCACAGTATTTAGAACTGGGGTATGTAAACTTTTGATCAGGGTCATTTGGCTAGTCTGTTGTCATTATTATTTAAAAACAGTAAGCACAGTTGATTGATGATAAATGGCTTAAGCCAAACACTAACCAAGAGTGAAAGAAAAGTTTTTGTGTTATTCATATTCTCTGAAAAATGGCCAAGAAATCATAAATTCTGCCAGGGTATGTAAACTTATGAGCACAACTGTATCCTATATGCATCCACCCCCGATGAACGAGTCACATCTCGCAAAACACGTTGGATGTTATGTATACTCACGTACATGGTTTAAGATTGCATTGCATTGGAAATACATAATTGTATCGGCGTTGCCTTTGTTTACACTACTCTTATGAGTGATCATTTCTGCAGTAAATGTTTTTTATTGTATTTATATTGTCAATTTCACCGGCCAATTGTGCACACCTCATATAAAGTCCCAAATGGCGATACACATGTTTTTATTGTACCATTAGGGATGGAGGTGTGACACCAGACCTTTCTTTTATTTTATTTTTTTTAGTAATTATCTCTCTTATGTACACATTCTATCCAAATACTTTATTCAGCTTGAATTTAAACATCAGCAGCGAATATGAAGGGCTAAACAATGATGCAAACCCGCAGAGGGACCATAAGCAGTGACGGCTGGTGTCCCATTTTTTTTTGGGGGGGGGTACTTGTGTATTCTGTAAATGCAGTTTTTACATAACCTAGGCAATTTTGATTTTTTTTCTCTGTTACAACATTTAAAAGATATGTTGGCTTGATTTATGCAACATCTACTATTTAACCACTTCAGCCCCGGAAGGATTTACCCCCTTCCTGACCAGAGCACTTTCTACAATTTGGCACTGCGTCGCTTTAACTGCTTTGCGTGGTCATGCAATGCTGTACCCAAACGAAATTTGCATCCTTTTCTTCCCACAAATAGAGCTTTCTTTTGTTGGTATTTGATCACCTCTGCGGTTTTTATTTTTTGCACTGTAAACGGAAAAAGCCCGAAAATTTTGAAAAAAAAAAAAAAAGATATTTTTTACTTTTTGTTATAAAAAAAAAATCCAATAAACTCAATTTTAGTCATACATTTAGGCCAAAATCTATTCGGCCACATGTCTTTGGTAAAAAAAAAAATGTCAATAAGCGTATATTTATTGGTTTGCGCAAAAGTTATAGCGTCTACAAACTAGGGTACATTTTCTGGAATTTACACAGCTTTTAGTTTATGACTGCCTATGTCATTTCTTGAGGTGCTAAAATGGCAGGGCAAAACCCCCCCAAATGACCCCATTTTGGAAAGTAGACACCCCAAGGAAATTGCTGAGAGGCATGTTGAGCCCATTGAACATTAATTTTTTTGTCCCAAGTGATTGAATGACAAAAAAAAAAAAAAATTACAAAAAGTGGTCACTAAATGATATATTGCTCACATAGGCTATGGGCTATGTGGAATTGCACCCCAAAATACATTTAGCTGCTTCTCCTGAGTAGGGATACCATATGTGTGGGACTTTTTGGGAGCCTAGCCACGTACGGGGCCCCGAAAACCAATCACCGCCTTCAGGATTTCTAAGGGCATACATTTTTGATTTTACTCTTCACTACCTATCACAGTTTTAAAGGCCATAAAATGCCCAGATGGCACAAACCCCCCCCCCAAGTGACCCCATTTTGGAAAGTAGATACCCCAAGCTATTTGCTGAGAGGCATGGTGAGTATTTTGCAGCTCTCATTTGTTTTTGAAAATGAAGAAAGACAAGAAAAAATTTTTTTTTTTCAATTTTCAAAACTTTGTGACAAAAAGTGAGGTCTGCAAAATACTCACTATACCGCTCAGCAAATAGCTTGGGGTGTCTACTTTCCAAAATAGGGTCATGGGGGGGGGGGGTTTGTGCCACCTGGGCATTCCATGGCCTCCGAAACTGATAGGCAGTGAAGAGTGAAATCAAAAATTTACGCCCTTAGAAAGCCTGATGGCGGTGCTTGGTTTTCGGGGTCCCGTACGAGGCTAGGCTCCCAAAAAGTCTCACACATGTGGTATAACCATACTCAGGAGAAGCAACAGAATGTATTTCGGGGTGTAATTTCACATATTCCCATGACATGTTTGAGCAATATATCATTTAGTGACAAATTTCTGCAAAAAAAAAAAAAAAATTTGTCTCTTTCCCGCAACTTGTGTCACAATATAAAATATACCTTGGACTCGACATGCCTCTCAGCAAATAGCTTGGGGTGTCTATTTTCCAAAATGGGGTCATTTGGGGGGGTTTGAACTGTCCTGGCATTTTATGCACAACATTTAGAAGCTTATGTCACACATCACCCACTCTTCTAACCACTTGAAGACACTTCTGACACTTTTTGTTTACATGAAAAAATTATTTTTTTTTTGCAAGAAAATTACTTTGAACCCCCAAACATTATAATTTTTTTTAAAGCAAATGCCCTACAGATTAAAATGGTAGGTGTTTCATTTTTTTTTTTTCACACAGTATTTGCGCAGCGATTTTTCAAACGCATTTTTTTGGGAAAAAACACACTTTTTAAAATTTTAATGCACTAAAACACACTATATTGCCCAAATTTTTGAAATAAAAAAGATGATCTTAGGCCGAGTACATGGATACCAAACATGACAAAATTGTGCACAAACGTGCAGTGGCGACAAACTAAATACATTTTTAAAAGCCTTTACAGGTTACCACTTTAGATTTACAGAGGAGGTCTACTGCTAAAATTACTGCCCTCGATCTGACCTTCGCGGTGATACCTCACATGCATGGTGCAATCGCTGTTTACATTTGACGCCAGACCGATGCTTGCGTTCGCCTTAGCGCAAGAGCAGGGGGGGACAGGGGTGCTTTTTTTTTTTTTTTTTTTCTTTATTTTTGCTTTTTTATCTTATTTTTAAACTGTTCCTTTAATTTTTTTTAATCATTTTTATTGTTATCTCAGGGAATGTAAATATCCCTTATGATAGCAATAGGTAGTGACAGGTACTCTTTTTTGAAAAAATTGGGGTCTATTAGACCCTAGATCTCTCCTCTGCCCTCAAAGCATCTGACCACACTAAGATCGGTGTGATAAAATGCTTTCCCAATTTCCCAATGGCGCTGTTTACATCCGGCGAAATCTAAGTCATAAAATGCTTGTAGCTTCCGGTTTCTTAGGCCATAGAGATGTTTGGAGCCACTCTGGTCTCTGATCAGCTCTATAGTCAGCTGGTTGAATCACCGGCTGCATTCTCAGGTTCCCTGTTGAGACAGGAGAGCCAGAGAAAAACACGGAAGATGGTGAGGGGGGGGGGGGGGGGGGGGGGGCATTCCCTCCCACTGCTTGTAAAAGCAGTCTAGAGGCTAATTAGCCGCAAGGATTGCCTTTACATGAAAGCCGACCGCTGGCTGAAAAGAATGATACCAAGATGATACCTAAACCTGCAGGCATCATTTTGGTATAACCACTCAAAGTTGTGAATGGCGTACCTGAAGACAAAAAAAATGGTTAACAATAAAACACAGTAAAACGGTAAAGTATAAAAAATTGCATACCTGAAAAGCAAACGTGATAAAACATAACAATAATAATAAAACATTGCAGAATAGAATACAGTAAAAAAGAGCAGAACAATAGAGAGAAGAGAGAGAGAGAGAACAATTAAACGACAACTATTTTTTTTTATTTTATATATTTTTTTTGTGTTTTTTTTTTTTTCACACTCAAAATGCGTTGGCATCTTGGGAGACCCTGTGAAAGTGTGCCTAGTCTGTGCAATGCTGTACCCTACGCTAATAACTCAACTAGTGAATGGTAGCGTTCAAAACATTCACCAATGCAAAGACCAGGATCGTCAGGACAGGAGGGAAAATAATAGCGGGTGTCACGCCTATATCCGCGCTTGCTGCAGACACGACATCTTTATTGGGGGGGTTCGTTGGGTAGGGGTACTCGGGAGGGCATAAAGAAAATGCCTCTCATGCAGCCGACTGCATTTGGTTGGGGATGTGAATGGGGGAAGTACGGGTGCTGCAGAAGCGATGGGTTCCCAATTAGAAATGGCAAATGCAGCAGGAAGGGCACTATGGGCACGACGGGCCTGTTTGTCTTCTTGGTGGCAGCGGGACACTACTTGTGCTTGCCACCTCACCAGCTTGAACTGCACTTATGGGACTCGCCACGTCACCAAGTGTTACTGCAGTGCTGGTTTGACTACAACCAGGGTGTACTAGGCCACTGGTGCTTGCCAGTTCATCAAAACGCTACCAAAAAAATGGTTAGCGATCGCAGGGATCAGGCCTGACTCTGCTAACGCTGCAGTTATGCATTTAGTGTTTTGTGACAGTGATCGATCGATATTGCACTTGGGTGGGCTGGGCGGAGGGGCAAAACGCAGGTGCTAGCAGGTATCTGGGCTGATCCCGCTAACACTGCGTTTTTGGGAACCCTAAACTGCTGGGGACGCTAGTATAGATCGGATCAGATATTGATCCGTTCAGATACTATACCACTAGGGGAGGTGTACGGTGCGTGCGTGGGTGTTAGCGGTACTGGTGCTAACCTGACGCTGCCTGGGGCTGGTGCATGCCAGTTCACCAAAACGCTACCAAAAAAAACGGTTAGTGATCGCAGTGATCAGGCCTGACTCTGCGAACGCTGCAATAATGCGTTTAGAGTTTTGTAAGTGACAGTGATCGATCGATACTGCACTTGGGTGGGCTGGACGGAGGGGCAAAATGCAGGTGCTAGCAGGTATCTGGGCTGATCCCGCTAACACTGCGTTTTTGGGAACCCTAAACTGCTGGGGACGCTAGTATAGATCTGATCAGATATTGATCCGTTCAGATACTATACCACTAAGGGAGGCATATGCTGCGTGCGTGGGTGTTAGCGGTACTGGCACTAACCTGACGCTGCCTGGGGCGACGCATATCCCCGCCGGGCGAATAGGGGGCTAAACCTTTATTCGGTAATAAACGACGGGTGCCCTGACACTATAGGGAATAAACTAACTAACCAGCGTCACCCGTAACAGTTATACGGTGATCACTGGTGAAAGGGTTAACTAGGGGGCAATCAAGGGGTTAAAACATTTATTAGGTAGTATATGGGGGTCCCTGTCGCTATAAAACGCTGACGGCGAACCTAAATAAATATTTACCTCCCTAACTAGCGTCACCAGCGACACTAATACAGCGATCAGAAAAATGATCGCTTAGTGACACTGGCGACGGGGGGGTGATCAAGGGGTTAAAACTTTATTAGGGGGGGTTAGGGGGGTATCCTAAACCTAAAGGGGGCTAATACTAACTGCCCTACCACAGTAACTGTCACGAACTGACACCAATGCAGTAATCAGAAAAAAAAAAAAAAAAACTGCTTGGTGTCAGTGTGACGGGGGGGTGATCGGGGAGGGTGTATTGTGTGCCTGGCATGTTCTACTGTGTGTGTGTTGTGCACTCACATTGATGTCTTCTCTCCTCGGCGCCGGAACGGAAAATACAGAGCCGAGGAGATGACATAATTTCCTCTGCTGCTGTTTAGCATACAGCAGCAGAGGAATGGTCCCATTGGCTGGGAGCGATCGCGAGGGGGGGCCACAAATGGATGGCCTCCCCCTTACCTTTGATCGCTTGGGGACAAACGCCGACCGCCTCGGGCACCGGGGGGGGGTTCGATCGGACCCCCCGCCCGCAGGAGGCAGATCATGTACAGGTACGCGATTCTGCCGACGTATATCGTTGTGAGGCGGTCGGCAAGTGGCTAAACGAACAAAAAAAAATCCTAAACTAGATTCAAAGCTAGGACGACAGGTCATTCTAAAGGTTTGTGTACACCGGTATCAGTGACTGATGAAGGGGCATACTGATTCCCGAGACCCGTATCCCAGCAACCCTTGCGAGAGGGGAAAGTGTCCGGCTAAGACTCCGTGCTGAGCTCCCACCTTTTATTGCCAACTTCAGAGGTCTCATATGGCCTGGTATGGTTCAGGAGGAAGGGGGGTTGCGTTTGCTCATCCCCTCCTTTTCCAGACCTGCATGCTCGGATAAGGGTTTGGAGTGATTTTTGGAGGGGTCCCCTCAAAATCCATATGGATTGGGGGACGCCCCACACCGTTTTTTTATTGCCGGCAATTCTTGTTTTTACATTTAGGTGTCAGCGGGGAACTCATCTCACAGCCGATGGCTCGTCGGTTGTTAAGGATGTGGTGGCCGGCTTCCCGGCCCGCATTCTTAACAACCAGCTATACACAGTTTGTTATGGAGGTGTAACCCCCCCCCCAGCAAAACACATGTAAAAACGCATAAAAAAAAAAAAAAAAAAAAAAAAGATAAAAACAACAGTAACAGAAAAGGAACTATTCTTTCTTGCATCTTTATCTCGATTGCCCCCACCCTATCCCCACCACCACTCGTTCAGAAAAGAAAATACCTGATCTTCCAGGTGTGGGAAGCACGTTACTCTTACCCACTCCTCCCATGATGCAACACTGGATGCCTTAACAGCCCATCGTCAGGTACACAGAGATGTTACTGTTGGAAACTGAGTCCTCTATCCTATGCAGGGCAGCCATCAGAAATTGTGGGGCCCTTTTTAGAGCTTTAGGCCCCTACCTCTCCATTTGTCCCATTTACCATTATCATTATCATTGAAGTAAAAGAAAATCCAAATTTTGCGTTGTCCCCAGAAAGTAATAGAGGGGAAATCTTTCAATGGGGACACTAGTTCTAATGAGCTGGGGGTCCCCAAGGAAACTCTTATTTTGCAGGCATTTCCTCTAACTTCCTGTATGGCTATGGGACAGAAGTGAAGGAAATCTCAGCAATAGGACAGATGGCAAAAAAATTAAAAAAAAAAAAAACAAAATCTGGCAGGGGTTATAATCCTCCCATGCTCTATCCAAAATGCCTATAGTTCTAATTCAAGTATACCTATTATACAGGTTTACTTTAAAATCATTGGAAGTCAATTGGAGCCAGACTTTGAGATCGCTCCCATCACTGCAGGGCTGTTTGTTCCAGACTCAGACTGCTCAAACAAGACAAGCCAAGGGCAACATATGATTTTAAGAATTATGGGAGTACCCATGAGCACTAAAGGGCTTTTCAAAGCAATACCTTTTCTTATGAAGTTACATTTATAGGATATCATCCATTTAGAAAATATCGATCTGAAGTTTTTTTTTTTTTTTTTTTAAAGGCTTATATTTTTACAGCTCTCTAATAGATATGACAAATGAAAAAAAAAACAGAGAAAAGCCAAGATGAGACAGAATCATTAAACATCAATATGGACAATAATGTGATGTAAATTATTAGCAAATAAATGCAAAATTTATTTTGTTTTTTTTTACAAAAAAAGAAAACATAATATTAATCTTCCTCTAAACGCGAGGGCAATGAAAGGCATTGGCAAAAATAAATAAACACAATCTGAATCTGCTTTATAAATACATCTACCAGCCAGTAAAACAACAATGAGCTGAGTGAAATGGCACATATTAGAAGCAATGGGGAATGTAGAAAGGTCTTATAAAAAGGAGGGGTACAGACGTCTTTTACTCGGAGGATAGGCTTTAGGCGTTAGAAAAAGTGAACTATTGTACCAAAGTAAGTGCATTTTGTAAGTCTCTTCTATCCCTGTGAGCGTTTTCACTTCAGCACAGAACATAAGGGCCATCGCCAGCTTGAACCATCCTGCTCTAATGCCTAGTTTTCACAGCTTACAGCAGGAAATCTCACAGTCCTGAAATCACTCGCTCTGGGGTCTGTAAGCCACGGTTGCACTGGCCTGTGTGCTTGGTCCCTGGGCTTGCCATTCACTAACAACTGAACTGAGAGTCAACTCGTATACTTTGGAAAACAAAAGTCTGTCAAAGAAAAATACAAAAAAAAAAAAAAAAAAGTAAATTAAAGAGCAATTTCAGGCAACATAAGAAAGCAATAAGAAATGCCTAATGCCAATAAGTAAACGCTGCAGCTCTGTCATGAAGCATGTTCAGTTTACCCTTATGCGTTCTCAGTAAATCGACAGCAAATGCATTATTCAGGGTCAGGAGAAAGTATTTAACAAGTCACTGCCTCCCTCTCGCTTTTAAAAACTTTCAAAAGGTACGTTTGAACCCGACTGGTAGTTGTAACAAATGTAGTGTTTTTGGTTGTTTTTTTTTTTTACAATAGCTTAATGTATGTATGTGCAAGGAGCCTGCAGTGGGTGCTCCAATAATACAAGGCATACAGGTACATGTCAGGCTCAAAAGTGGGCAAGTTGGACTGCAGAAATGCCTGGACAAAAACTGAGGTACTGTGCCAATAGTCTGTGCTCCCTGTATTGTTCCTATTTTGTGTTTTTTTTGTTTGTTTTTTCAGTTTTGATTGTGCTTTACCTGCAAATTTACTCAACACACAAATGGAAAAATATAGGGAAAGCTAGCACAATATACTAGAATGCCAAATTACTTACTAGGTATTGTAGCTAGTTACTTCTGTTCTTGCAGTCATTTACCCTTTATAAATCAGTTCAGCTATAGACTACAATAATACTTCTCATTCGGTATGATACATCAAATGTACTTGCACATTATGGCAGACCTACCCTCTAATGTGCCCTAGCTCCATTCAAATTCCATTGCATCTTCCTCTGGTCTTTTTCGGGTCTGCCATTGGACAGCCATCAACAAACTAAGTCCTGCACTATGCATGCTGGAGTTACATTGTCCTGACACCATTTTACAGATGCCAAGAATAGGCTGGTATTGTACACTGCACTGTGCATTTGAAACAGACAGCATACACTAATAAAAATTTGATAATGCACAGAAAGGTTTTTTTTTTTTTTTTTTAATAAGGGGACATACATGTGTTCTTTTAAAGAACAGTGGACTGTCAGCAGAACTTCACCCAAAAGGGGAAGTTCCGTTGTAAAAATTGGCTTTTTGGGGGGGGGGGGGAAGCAGATAGCTGGTTTTGACAGGTACCCAATCCCACTTCGACCTAGGCAATCAAGAGCAATCAAGACAGAAGTTGGCCATCCCTCTCCCTGTAGCCTCTTGGGACATGTCACAGGTCCAGGAAACTGTGAGACCATTCAGAAGGCGCAACGTGGCTTCGCAGCAGGCCATGAAGCCGCAAAACAGTCGTGGTCAGCTGCCCACAGTTAGGATGCCGGCGCCGTGGACCGAACAACAGTGAAGAGACCCAGTCAGGAGAGCGCGGTGCTTGATCCCTGGACAGGTGGTTGGGTGCCAACACTGTTGTCCTCCCATTAAACTAGATTCAGCCCAATAGTGAATTTTCATTGCTCTGTGGCATTACTCTTTAAAAAGGTTATGGGAAAACACATTAACGGATGGTGGTGAAGGAAATGACTGCTGCAAAATGGGCACATTTCTCTGCAGCTATGATTTCATCCATACCTCCTCTTTAGTGTTCCATGGCCAAGACATGACAGAGCTTATAATCACAATACAGCTGGCTGTGTATTATACAGAACATTTGGAGTGAACTCTCACCTGTCCTTTATGCTGTACATTGTGATGTTTAAGCTGGGGCTCTGGGATGGTCACAGAATCAGCAATCAAGACTCCCCAGCTTTCCACCATGTTGTAAACCATTATAGAATAACATGTCCCCTCTGCATCCACAAGCCCAAATGTACTAATGGGGGGGGAAGAGAGAAAGGAAGAAAGAAGTTATTTCAACAATAACTTTAAATGCAGAATTTAGACAATAACGAAATTAAAAAAAAAAAAAAAAAAAAAAAAAAAAAAAGGCACACCACTACCTTTTGCAATTTTCGACCGATGAGGAGGGTTTGGAGGACTGAACTTCCACTCAGATTGTCAAGGAGATATGGGCGGAAGTTGGTGCAGGTACCTGTCAAAACCTGGTACCCACCCCACAGAAAAAAAAACTGTACCGATTTCCCCAACCACACATTAGAGGTGGATGAGGAAATCCTCCTCGCTGGGTCATTGTAAGCTGATGGCGGAACTCCCCTACCAACAGAATACACTGGTCAGCGCTGCAGCATATCGACTGCATGTGTTGATCAAGTGAAAATATACCAACAAGCCCATTCACGAAATGTTGAACGATAGATTGAATTCTCATGAACGGGAACAGCCAAACATGGATCGAAATTCAGCCGGTAAACATGTTACAAAAACATGTAGC